>NC_085868.1:51770127-51825127 GCF_034702125.1 Engraulis encrasicolus | reverse complement strand
AAACACACACATGGGAAAAGGAAGGATTTTAGTCTCAACATTCCTCATACAGTGTTGTAGGCCTACAACTATTTAAAGTGGAGAATAACATGTTTGCAGAGATGTCAAAAGCAAAAGTAAAAAAAGGAACAACACTTCCTTCCAACACAGGTACTGTAACTTATATGAGTAACCAGTAGGCCTGTGTACTTGTCTTATGATCAGCTGACTCTGCGCTGGTTGGATCAAGTTTGTGGTGGGTTCTTGTTAGGGTTTTAGTGTTTTTCAGTAACAACACAGTCTATCCACCTCATTAGGTACTATGGAGTGAATGCTGCAGCTATGTAATACAGTAGCATGTGCTAGTGTACTTACACTAGGGCTGGGCAACATGACAATATATACCGTTATCGTGATATAAAAGTGTATATCGTGACCTTTCTCCTATGTCGTTTATATCGTGACAGTAATTTTATCAATTTATACAATTGAATACATTTCATGTTGTCACAATACACACTATAAGTTCACGTAACTGTAAAAATAAGAATAAATAGATCCATTTTAAAGAAAGGTTGTTTTGCGTCATAAAAAAATAAAGAGCAAATAAACAGAATACGTGAAAACGTATGTAATTGTGCTATATCGTGATATATATCGTTATCGTGATATAAAGTAATCCATATTGCCCAGCCCTAACTTACACCATGAATTTACTTTTACTTTAGACACCTCAGTATGTTTGCATGTTAGTTACTGTATATCCAGTGGAGATAGGAGTGTAGCAGCACCGTTCACCCCCAACACTCTTAAGACTTGCCACTACCCAAGATGAGACACACTTTTCAGAACTTTTAAAAACGACACCAACACCTTTTTAGTACAAGCAAGTCAAAGTCAAAGTCAAAGCGTACTTTATAGTCAAAAATCCATGTGAGAGTGTTAACACAGAAAACTGAAATTACGTTTGACCAGTCTCGAATTTGCACTTAAACCAAACATAGAGATAAGACATTGACAATAATTCATGTTACAGTAACTAGCTAATGACAAAAGACCAACAAAGGTCGGTGTCTGCGCCTGCACTTAACACCCGTTTATTGTTTGGTGCGTGCACTATCACTCAAGATAATGGAAAAAAGGAGGTGCACACAAGGCTTGTGTGAAAAAGTGTATTGAAGCCAAAATTAAACAACAGAAATCTGAGGTTAACTGGAGAAACAGACACAGAAACAGTAGGACTACTGGAGACATTGAGAATGGACTGGAGACAAGAGAATGGACTAGCTCCAAAACATCTGTTTCTCCAGTTAACTCAATTACTACGTGTAGCTATCAACTGACTAGAACATCGATAAATCGCAATCTCACCTCTCTCGTCTGTTTCTCTCCCCCAGTCTCTGCTTTGTGAGAAGAATTTCTTGATAGACATCTGAAGAAAACACGAGACACTTTTGGTCAATGTATAATTTCTAATTACAAACGTAGAAACGTAGGATCATCAACGGCTAACTTATATAATGATTTCATATGCCCCACTCTTAATAAGTTACAGTATTTAACAATTAAAATAACCTAAACAGTTTCTTACTTTTGAAAAAAAATGTAGTTGTTAGTTTTTGCACTGTTTGTGATAGAGTTATAAGGACATTTAATCACTAAATACCGGTAAATGACAAACACATATCTAGATAGACATGGCTATTGTAATACGTTAATTCTGCTTACTCAGTTCCTGCTTATATTAGAAAAAACAGCAGGGCAATAACTGATTAACCCGTTAAGACACGACGTAATTAATTTGCTGTTACCAGAATGGCAATGATCAAGTCGTAGTGCATTACTAAAGGCCCTGTGTTACCCCTACGTATTGTTGTACTATGGTAGTTAACTTTTCAATGACTATTACAGCATGCCACTCGAGGTACGGCGTGCATTAAGGGCCTAACTGACTAAAATCACCTGATGTCTACGTGTTTGCAGGTGTGAGAGACAACCAGGTATATCAATAACTGATTAACCCATTTTGTCCTAAGCCCTTTTGGGAAAGGGTGCCCTCTACATATTAAATCCTGAATATCTCAGCCTCCGAAGCTCATACAAACATGAAATAAGTTGCGTTAAAAGCTAGGACCCTCGTTTTGCCCTAGAATGTGTTCATTAAGCTCTAACTTACCCACATGTTTAATAAAACAGCCAAAATCTCAAGAACCTGAATGCAGCGTATATGTCGCTCCAGGACACAATGGGTTAAACTCACCTGATGGCCATGTGATTTCAGGTTTGAAAGATGACCAGCAGGTATATTAATAACTGATTATATTTGTAACGGAGCCACAGACTATATTTCAAGTTTTAAAATGATTTTTGAGTTGGGCGCCAGGCAGCGAGAAGAACACTGCCGTCGGTTTAACCTGTTACCGTCCCACAATGAATAACCAGTGATAAGGCAATAACTCAATAACTCAATTTCCACACAAAATACTTTTGTTGTTTTTTAGTAGTGCACTCTTCAAATTATTTACATAACATTATTTCTCAATTCAAAGCAAAACAAAAAAGGGATAATGTCCTGTGTTATCAGCGTGTATGTGTGCGCGTTGCGTGTGTGTGAATGGAAACGGAGAGATGGTTTACGGAGGCGGGTGAGAGACCAGCAGCAGTAGAGTTGAGAACGAGAGGAGAGAGGCAGGTGCGCAGAGATGAGTCTTTTACCGTCCTTTACACGTCGTTGCTCAGGTCTGGGTTGCAGACAGCTTGACTTTGGTGTGGGAAACCTCCAGGTCCTTGCCAGCCACGCTCATGGCAGAACAGCGCATCCAAATTCTCCGGAGACGCCCTGGTTCATGCGAGTAGGCGAGCAAACGAGGATTCCGCTGATGACTTGCCCGTCTGATCCTTTTCTCGGCACAGCAGCCTTAGGAAACGTTAGCAAAGTCTTTTACAATTAAACGGTCATCTTGAAAGTACACCTCCATGGCGCACACTCTTCTTCTCGTCTTCACTCTTCAGGCTGTTGTTTGTTTGATCATCTCACCGCCATTGAACTTGAACATGGGTGTATTTATAGCCACTCCCCAATAGCAAGGATGCATGGGAAATGTAGGAGAGAAAAAAGATAACGACGCGCTCTCGCTTGGGAAAGGCAGAGAGGGCATTTCGTTACACTCTCCCCCCCTTGGAGAAACAACCCTTGGTTGTGGAAAACTTTTATCCCGGGTAACAAAGAATGTCCGTTTCATCTTCTTCTGAATAATCCGAACTAAAAAGTTCATCTTTCCTACTAACATTTGTCGCAACAAGAGAATGGAAGATTTTGAAAACAGAGGCAGAATACCTGTCGTCTTCTGACGTTGGGGTAGGGTCAGACAGCAGAGAAGGCTGTACCACTGCTACTGTTGACCTAGAAGGCGCACTGCATCGGACAGGTGCGCTCCGTGGCGCGCCACAGTCGGCATCACCATGAACATCATCAGACGTCTTCAAAAAGTTTTTAATGGAACTCCACAGTCGTGGCCAGAATGCCACGGCATGTAACTGTCTGTATGTTTTAAATAAGCCCCGTTCGCCGTGCAGTTGCGTATGCGCGCGTAGCACCTCAGTCACCAGCGAGGATGGCACATACAGTCGTGGTTTACTAGACTGGGCTTTCCTAAACACCAGTCCAGCAGAAACTGTGTACTTGTCCCCGACCATTTCACAGCCTCCTTGTAGAGAATGTAGAAGGTGGCGAACAGCAGGACACTTTTGCTGCTCGGCCCTCACCTTGGAGATGGGGACTGGAAACGTCGGAGGGTGCATGGGCTGAATCACTGGCGCAGAGGAGAAGATGCCAATAGTGGGTCTGGCGACTTTCCTCGTGGCTTTGCGGTGTCTTGTAGCACGTATGGACAGAGGAGGGCGAACCGAAGTCATTATGGAAGCCGTCTGGATCACCGGGGACACCCGGTTGGAGTCCTGTTGGCTGGCACGGGAAAACTGTTGGAGTGCGCGACGGAGCTGAGCCATCTGGGCACGCACATCAGCAACCTGTTGTTCGTGATGTTTGATATCCTGGCACAGTTTCTTCACGTATTCCAACAGACCGTTGAGCTCTCCCATCACCCGCCTCTCCAATTTGAAAAGAGCACTCCAGGGAGGAACACTATTGTTTTCCATGATGGAATTGCGCGCAATGCTTGGTGTATGTGTGCGGTGAAAATAATTTGTATGTGTTGATGGTGTATGAAGTAACAGGAATGTTTACAAAATAATAAAAATCATAAACATTGTTTCCCTGCTTTACAATTCTAACAACACAACTTGCATTGACGCAATACACTGACTAGGCAATACTTCCAAACTGCATCCACCGTTTTTTTTTTTTTAACAGCTCAGTTCAAAGTCAGCCCTTTTCAGTTCAGTTCAGAGGAGTATATATTAAAGTTTATTATTATATGGTTGTGACGTCATCGGTCGAATGCTCCATTCATTTCAATGGGGCTCCCCAACGTTCGCACGTCTGTTATTTTTCGATAACGGACGGGTTGGTCTATAACAGACCGCTGTCAATGGCAACAAGACTTTTCACTGCTAAAGCGACTTTTTAACAAGACTCTAATCAGCTGCTGTGATAGACAACACCTGTTGTCCTGGCTACCTAGCTGTTAGCGGTGTTCCACAACGGCACTGTTTTGTTTTGCGCAGCAACAATCTTTTGACATTAAAGGGGCATTCCACCGGTGGAGACATGAATATGTTACTGAAAGTGGGTCATATTTATAGTAGAATAGTAACATACATTTCTAATTTAGTGCCTTCTTGGCCAAGAAAAGGCATAAAATGACTTTTTAGTGCTTGTGGATTTGTGACAACAATCCCCATAATACACTGCAATGCTCAAGTTCCACAGGCCACACCCAGTTATTTGGGACTCTATGCATCATCCCTCCCTCAGCTTGCAGGCAGTGTTGCCAGATTGGGCTGTTTCCCGCCCAATTGGGCTGCTTAGGATGGTCGTGTGCGGGTAAAAATGGCATTTAGCAGAAAAACCTGCCCAATTTTAGCCATAGAAATCAATAGAATTGGGCGGGATTTTGAGCTTCTAGGCTGGTTTTGAGCATTTTTGGGGCTGGAAATCATCAGCCTCATCTGGCAACCCTGCTTGCAGGTGCATCACAGTGGGACAGACATCACTGGAAAGGAGAAGCTGGAGCACACTGCAGCTTAGTTTTCAAGACTTTATTTTGTGCACACACGCGACCAACGTTTCTGTGTTGCTACACCTTCTTCAGAGTCAAATGATAGCAAGAGAGAGACGCACATTTCAAGACTTGACATTCACAGGTGATCCTACTTGGTTTGGCTAAATTGGTCTGATCTCATTGCAGGTAATTGACCCCACCCCCCAACACCAGGACAAGATTGTAGACAATTAGACAGCTTGCCAACTTCCCAAAACAAAATTAAAAAGTGAAAAAAAAACAATACACAAAGAACATTGTCAATAAAACCACAGCTACAATTATTACAAGACCACAGCCGCGATGCTGGAACAATTTGTTACAGAGAGCAAGACATATTGTTTTCCTCATTTATGCCCTGAGGCTCCACTGAATTTAGAGTATGAATCCAAAATGCCTTTCTACGACGCCTCTCTGTGTAATTGTCTGCAATCTTGTCCTGGTGTTGGGGGGTGGGGTCAATTACCTGCAATGAGATGAGACCAATTTAGCCAAACCAAGTGGGATCACCTGTGAATGTCAAGTCTTGAAATGTGTGTCTCTCTCTTGCTATCATTTGACTCTGAAGAAGGTGTAGCAACACCGAAACATTGGTCGGGTGTGTGCACAAAATAAAGTCTTGAAAACTAAGCTGCAGTGTGCTCCAGCTTCTCCTTTCCAGCTATGCCAGTGACTTACTGGCAGTGTTGCCAGATGAGGCTGATGATTTCCAGCCCAAAAAATGCTCAAAACCCGCCTGGAAGCACTAAATCCCGCCCAATTCTATTGATGTCGATGGGAAAGATTGGGCGAGTTTTCCTGTAAAATGCCATTTTTACCCGCAGACGACCATCCCAAGCAGCCCAATTGGGTGGGAAACAGCCCAATCTGGCAACACTGCTTACTGGAGCCTCAATGCCAGTGATTTCAAAAGCACTGGGACACTGATCTGTGATAGGTCTGTTAGAGCATTAGGTCCAACCCCCTATGGGCGGGGTTGAAAAGGTGGGGAAAAGGCTTGTAGTCTCAACAGAAATCCACCTCTCTTACACTTCCTATGTCGATGATGCAAAATGACCATTTTTACATCATTGACACAGGAAGTGTTAAGAGATGAATGCGGATTTCTCCTATCTCAGGGGGAATTGAGAGATTTTTGCAAGACCATTCAAAAGTGTGACTGGGTGTCTACCAATGGAAAGCCTAATGCAAAATGGGTGGAGTGTCCCTTTAAAACTATAGTAGACTTCACATTAAATAGGCCTAAAGAAATGTCCCCGCCATGTGTGAATCATTTAAGTATATCCATATAATAAGCGGGTTAACTTTCGGCGAGTCGGTCGCTTTGTGGAATAGCAGCACTTCAGAGAGAACAAGACCCCTCCGCTCCGCGTCGGGGTCTAAAGATTCTCTCTGTCGTGCTGCTATTCCACGGTAGCGACCTTCTCGCCGAACGTTAACCCTTACTTAAAGCATAGCTTTCATTCAAGTGTCCAACTTTCAAAAGCAGTAAAAAAAAGTATTCGTAATGGGCTATAAACCATGCACTTCATAAACGAATTATTTTACAAAAGTTTTTTTTTCTTAATCACTGGATGAATTAAACAAAGAGGCTTAATTCAAAATGGGAACACGCCTCACTACTGCCCCACGTTGGGCGCCATCTGTAACGGTGCCACCGACTATATTTCAAGTTTTAAAATGATTTCTGAGTTGGGCGCCAGGCAGCGAGAAGAACACTGCCGTCGGTTTAACCTGTTACCGTCCCACAATGAATAACCAGTGATAAGGCAATAACTCAATAACTCAATTTCCACACAAAATACTTTTGTTGTTTTTTAGTAGTGCACTCTTCAAATTATTTACATAACATTATTTCTCAATTCAAAGCAAAACAAAAAAGGGATAATGTCCTGTGTTATCAGCGTGTATGTGTGCGCGTTGCGTGTGTGTGAATGGAAACGGAGAGATGGTTTACAGAGGCGGGTGAGAGACCAGCAGCAGTAGAGTTGAGAACGAGAGGAGAGAGCCAGGTGCGCGGAGATTAGTCTTTTACCGTCCTTTACACGTCGTTGCTCAGGTCTGGGTTGCAGACAGCTTGACTTTGGTGTGGGAAACCTCCAGGTCCTTGCCAGCCACGCTCATGGCAGAACAACGCATCCGAATTCTCCGGAGACGCCCTGGTTCATGCGAGTAGGCGAGCAAACGAGGATTCCGCTGATGACTTGCCCGTCTGATCCTTTTCTCGGCACAGCAGCCTTAGGAAACGTTAGCAAAGTCTTTTACAATTAAACGGCCATCTTTAAAGTACACCTCCATGGCGCACACTCATCTTCTCGTCTTCACTCTTCAGGCTGTTGTTTGCTTGATCGTCTCACCGCCATTGAACTTGAACATGGGTGTATTTATAGCCACTCCCCAATAGCAAGGATGCATGGGAAATGTAGGAGAGAAAAAAGATAACGACGCGCTCTCGCTTGGGAAAGGCAGAGAGGGCATTTCGTTACAATATTCACCTCATGTCCACTTGTTTGCAGGTGTGAAAGATGACCAGGTATATTAATAACTGATTATATTCACCTGATGTCCACTTGTTTGCAGATGTGAAAGATGACCAGGTATATTAATGTGATGAAGAGGAGCACGGCAGTGCAGAGGAGTAGCCACTCTAAGATGTCGTGGGGCGTCCTCCTTCCTGCTGAACCTGCAACGACAACAAGACACTTGGTTAAGGGTAAGGCTGTATTACATTTTGTTAACATTAGGGGTGGGCAAACATGAAAATCTTTAATCGCATTAACTCAATGACTTTCTGTGATTAATCGCGATTAGTCGCATAGCGCGCAAAATCCAAAAATAATAATAATAAATAATAAATTAAATTAAAATGTATTATAAATTAATAAAATAAAAGAATACATATTCAAAACATATTAAGGAGGCATTGAATGAGACAATGTGTCCAAACTTTTGGCCTGAGTTATGCTGCATTTTTGATCTTCCACCTTTTTTCTTATTCCAAACATAGTGCACACTTTATTTTTTTGCTTTTTGGATGACGGCATTCTTCCCAGCGTAATAAGCATTCCCTAGTTATATTTCTAAAATTCCTTCGTTATATTTTGATTTTAATAAGGTTTAGAATCAGGTGACCACTCTGAGATGGCGCTGGGTCTTCCCGCTGGTGAGTCTGCACCGACATCAAGACACTTGGTTAACGGTAGGGCTGCACTGCCATACAAAGTCAAAGTGCAGTAACTACACATTTTGTCAAAAAAAATTCGACATTGCTGTTTGAAATAAACACACCCCACTATCAGTAGCCAGGGGCGGATAGGTGGGGCGAGCAGGGCATTTGCCCCTGGGCCCAGGGCCCTCGCGTATAGATGGTGGGGACCCCTTTATGAGTCTGGCAGGCTCTATGGGGGGGCACTATCAGTGTCTTGTCCATGGGCCCCTGGGTGCAATTGTTCCGCCACTGACGGCACTGATGGCAGCATATATATGAAGAGCTCTTTTCCAAAACGCTATATCCACCATTTTTTACTTTTTTCATTTTAATATTGGAATTGACTGTTAATAGGTCCTATCATCTATGTGTGAATTCTTGCCATTCAAATGTTTTGAGAACATACTTTTAAAAATGTATTTTGCAATGCAATTCAATGGAATGCCCATTACAAAAATGTCAATTTTCCAACATTCTATAAAATGGATATATCTCATTTTGGAAAAGAGCTCTTCATATTTATATATAGTGTATATTGATCAGCTGTGGCATAGTGGTTAGGGAGGTGGACTAAAGTGCAGGGTCAAATCCCACCTTTACCCGCCCTCCCTACACCAGTGTTTTCCCAACCAGGGGTACGTGTACCACTAGGGGTACGCGAGCACACTGCAGGGGGTACTTGGAAAAATGTAATTTTAACAAATGTATGGAGCTTAGTTTCACTGGGATGGAGAAAGCGATATAGAACGTGACTGGGGGGTACTCATGGCACAACGAAAATGCCTAAGGGGTACACAACACAAAAAAGGTTGGGAAACACTGCCCTACACCTCCATCCATGGCTGACGTACCCTTGAGCAAGGCAACGACCACACTGCTCCAGGGACTGTAACCAATACCCTGTAAATAGGCCCTAACTATAAATTGTTTTGGATTAAAGCAGGGGTCTCCAAACTTTTTTTCTCTGGGGGCCACATTATCGTTCCTGGCTGTGATCAGGGGCCGGGATCAATCATGTGGGCTGTATACTAGGCCACTGCCTGTTATAGCCATAATTTCTAGCACAAAATTGTTCATCATTACAAGTGATTTGCAAAATAAGTGAGTACTTCACATGTTGTTCAATTTGAAATACCACAGGTATTGCTTTTAATTATAGCCATGTAAAAATAGCAAGGAAAGGTTAGAAAAATATGGTGATTGACATTTTATGAGTGATACAATAGAAATGGTAGGCCTGTTTACCCTGAGATGAGAAACTATCAAGACAAGAAACTTCTGGTTATTCACACTAGGTTAGTGAAAATTAAACTGTAGGAAGGCCTGTTGATAAACAAAATAAAATGTTTTAAAAATACATTTGATCTTTTTTTCTCTGAGGATTGCTTCTTTGGGCCAGTTCAAATGGTGAGGTGCAGAGAGGTGGAGGGCTGGTCAAAGGGGCATGGCGGGCCGCATCCGGCCCCCGGGCCTTAGTTTGGGGACCCCTGGATGAAAGCAGTGTGTAATGTAATGTAATGTAATGGATGCAAGATTTGGTGTTCTAGCTCACCTTTAGTTACATTCATCATATCTGTGGTAGACGGGGAGGCGTTGGATGTCCTATCAGCACTGTTGGGAAAGTTACTCAAAAACTGTAATGCACTACTTATTACATGTTACTGTCATTTAAAAGTAATGCCTTACATTACAACATTACTTTTTTTTTAAAGTAAGGCATTACACTACTTTTGCATTACTTTTAGTTACTTTAGCCAAAATGACTGGAAATAAGGATTTGGCAATCTACAGTGCAAATCTATGAGGTGGCATGTGTTAGGATCTGGACTTTTGTGTTTTTTGTCTTGGTCGTCTGTTCTTAGTTTCCACCCATGTGTCTTAGGTCCCACCCGTTGATTTTATCTGTTGTTCCTCTGACCTGTGATTCCGTAAGTGTCTCCTGTGCTTTTGTAGTGTTATAGTTTCCCCCCCCCCGTGGGCTTTTTATTTGTAGTTCTGATCTTCTGAGTCTTTAGTGTTTTTGTATTGTCAGCCTTTTGTTTTTCCCTAAATAAATACCCTGAACTCGGCTTGGTAGTTTGTGCTGCTTTTGGGCTCATTCTCGTGTACCTAACAGAATGACTTTCACCTGCCATCCACAAGTCGTTTTGGAAGCCTGCAGACTGAAAACCAACATTTTCAGGAATTGCGTCTTACCCACATACAATAAGGCCTAAGAAAAATAAAAGTTTGGTTCCGGTTAGTTGTCAGGTTTGGTCATCGTCCGGTCATGTCCGACCCCCCAACCCCCCACATGCGCCAGATTTTGTCATAAACGTGTTGAACAATGCCAAGGACGATAGTGGAGTTGAGGCTTGATAAGTACAGCTGAAGCTACGATGAAATATAATAAGCATTAATGAGCCAAGAGGCCTATAATATTTTATTTCAAATTGATTTATTTTAGTGATGTTTAGTTGAACAAAAGTGAGGGGGGTGCAACATACTCATCCCCCCGTCGGATAACCTACCCTGCCGTGTCCCTGTCTCTCGTGCGAATGGGATGCATCCCCTCCTTTCCTGACTAATTTGGTGGTGCTATGGCACCTCTTCAAATCCTCAAATTGTTTGTAGGCTACTGTTTTTCGACGTGGAAAGTGGTTTGGGTTTCAAGTACAGTGTGCATTTAACTTAGGAGTGATTCTCTAATTCGCCTACACTTTTAAGTCCGTGGATTTTATTTGGCAATTCCACTAACTATTAACTGCATCCAATGATGTTTTGGACATTAGAAAACATTTATCTTTCATATAATACAGAAAGTGTAGACATAGCATTATTTCCCTCAGCAAGAATGAATATTTAATACTGGTTTTGGGCGTTTTCATGCCGTCCTGTTTTCCAAATGTCAGATTCAGTCTTCATATTAGCATGTAAAGAAACTTGTTTTGCCAAAGACGATTGCAAATGTTGATTCACAGTAATCATCACAATATGACAAAACTGTCAGAAAGACCACTGTCCTTTCCATTATACATGAAATTTGCCATTTTGTGTGTGTCCACGAAAACTGTGTTAACCGTGTCACGGTCTGAAACCGCCTCCATAAATCAGTAATGGTTTGGTCTTAGGCCATACAAATAACATCACGTGATGTCATAACCTCTTTGGCAGGATACGGGAAGACTTTTTGGTAAATTTTGAGCTCCATCCTTCCATAATTTAATCCATTCTTTTTCATGTTCTCATAGCGGGAAAATTGCCTGTCAACAGTGTTATCAACATATTCATAAGAATCTGAATTAGAAATCACATATAGAAAAACACAGATAAAGCATACAGATACATGAATTGATTAAGGTGTTGTGGTGGAACTTCTGAGGTCCTCAGTTAGCACAACACCATAAAAATGGCTGAAATGTCAACGGTGTTACCGTCAATGGTGTTACAATTAAGTATGACAGTAAGGGTTGCCAGATGAGGCTGATGATTTCCAGCCCAAAAAATGATCAAAATCCGCCCTAAAAACCCGCCAAATTCTATTGATTTATATGGCAGTGGGAAGGTTTTTCTGATAGATGCCATTTTTACCCGCACACGGCCATCCTAAGCAGCCCAATTGGGCGGGAACCAGCCCAATCTGGCAACACTGGTGACAGTTGAGGAGGAGTATGTTTTTGCCCATTTATATCCATATTGACAGACAAACAAACAAAATAATTACTGTTCTAGGGAGATGGGTTTCTCTGCTCTGTTTTTTTCTCCTATAAAAGTGCCGACTTGTTCCCCTGCACTGTTGACTGTAACACAGTTGAGTTACACCGTTGACTGTTTTGAAAGTGTTTTTGCGCTATTGATCCCTTATGTGTTGGAAAAATCCTAGGAACATACACTAGGGATTATCTCTGGAGAAGGAAGTCTTGTGTAAGGAGGGTGACTATATTCAAATCAGACGTTACAGGGATTTATGATGAAAAATGTGTCAGTCTGTGTCACAGTGACTCATAAAATCCTACTTATGAAGCTCAACAATCACATTTTCTATATCAGTTGCACAGATTAATGACAACATTACTGCTAAGGGACATAAGCTCTTTCAAACATATATTGTTTCAACTCTGTAGTATTTTTATATATGTTTGAAATGACATAGTATTTGTCCATAACACTGTTGACAAAATAATTAAGCAAATGTTCGCTTTCATTAGAGTATTTATCAAATGATTTAAGCTTAAGCTTGGCAATTTGTTTGTTTGGAAACTTAAATATATACACTATGTAAACATCTAGGTCATTTAGTCGAAAAAAAATACTGATAATTGACATTTTGCTTTTGCCAAAAGCGTAGGGAAATCGTAGAATCACTCTTAGGCTAAATGTTCGAGAGACGAAGCGTGAAAGAGGAAGCGATGTTCTGGGTGAAACTTTAAAATCTCTGCGCGGACGTAGGCTATCGTAGGCAATAGCTGATCTCGCGGTGATCCGCGAACATTGTATAAAGAAAACAAAATACCCACACAAAATTTAGGTGAAAAAAATGCGTTGTAATGTGCAAGTTACTTGCATTGTAACGAGGACATATTACCGATTTTTTCCCCTGTAATCAGTTACATTACTGCGTTACTCAAAAAGGTAATGCATTACAGTAATTAGTTACTTTTGTAACGAGTTACTCCCAACACTGCCTATCAGGCATGTCCATTCTCCAAAGCACCACAATACTAAATCTCTCAATAGACACCTACATATGTCATAAAAATGAACACAAGACATGTTGTTAGAATGCAGTGGAGATATCATGATAATGGAATGAAACTGTTTCTTACATCTGTTTCAAAGTAAAAGTGCTCAACACAGAAGCACAACTAAATTATTTAATTTAATTATTTCATTAATCCATATCATACTGCGATGCCATTCATTGTCTCCAGCACTGTGTGAACCCGTGAAAGTAAAAGTACAATAGATGTCCAAAGTAAAAGTAAAAGTAAAAAGCAATAAAAGGCACAGAAAACATAGTGCACACTTTGTTTTTTGGACTTTGGATGACAGCATTATTCATATGCATTAACTAGTTATATTTCAAAATTGCTTAGTTATATTTTGATTAAAAAAGATCTAGAATAAGGTGGCATTAAAACAAGAGTCATCTCACAATAGATTTAAGCAGATACAGTATACTGGGCAGCTGAAACAGAGAAAGAGATAAACAAAACAAAAAACAATAGCGAGAAGAAAACATTTTAAAGTCTTCATGAGATCAAATTGTTTTGTTTGTTTACCATCAATTGCTCTATGGTTGTGTGTTCGTCTCTTCAAAGTCGTTTCATCACATGCATTCACGCCGTCAGTCCATCTCGCTCTGTGTGTGTATGTGTGTACTGCAGATGCGCGTGTCTTGACACACGTAAAAGGAAATGTCTGTTCACACCTCTGGTTCCTGCCTATGTATGCTCACCCACCTCCACACCCTCACACACACTTTCACATTTCATTGTCAGTGCGCAGACATAGCCTACACCAGAAACACATACTGTACACACACTTGCAATCATCGCTGTGGTCTAAAACAGGGGTCCCCAAACTCAGGCCAGGCCCACCATGTCCCTTTGAACGGCCCTCCACCTCTCTGCACCTCACCATTTGAACTGGCCCAAAGAAAAAAAAAAAAAGAAATAATAAAAATAATGATAAAATGTATTTTTTAAATATTTTATTTTGTTTATCAACAGGCCTTCCTGTCAATCACCATATTTTTTCTAACCTTTCCTTGCTATTTTTACATGGATATAAGAAATTAAAAGGAATACCTGTGGTATTTCAAATTGAAAAACATGTGAAGTACTCACTACTTTTGCAAATCACTTGTAATGATGAACTATTTTGTGCTAGAAATTATGGTTATAACAGGCAGTGGCCTAGTATACAGTCCACATGATTGATCCTGGCCCCTGATCACAGTCAGGAACGATAATGTGGCTCCCAGAGAAAAAGGTTTGGGGACCCCTGGTCTAAAACATGTGGAAGACAAGCAAAGGGGTCAGTTGTGTCTGGCCCAAGGAGATTGGGGGCCCATAATTGGATCCTGAGTACATTCAATGGGTGGGGGTGGGGGGCTTTCGGAGGACTTTTGTCCTGGGCCCGGCCAAAGCTGTCAACGGCCCTGCACGCTATTGCATATACAGTATCAGAGGAGAGGAGAGGTGGGGGATCATTACGTTGAATGTATTGGGTGGGGGGCCCTTTCAGATGTCTTTGTCCTGGGCCCGGCCAAAACTGTCAGTGGCCCTGCACATGCACACTATTGCATATTTAGTATCAGACCATTGGTATCATCCATTTCACAACCCGTTTACTGTAATACTATGACACAGGCCCTTCAGTAATGCACCACGACTTAGTCATTACCATACTGGTAACAACAACTGTATAAAGCCGCGTCTTAAAGGGACACTGTGCAGGAAATGGTCAAAAATGGTACTGCAACTATGCTGCTCATTGAAACTGGGCTGCCTGTTGCCAAATTTGATCTTTACATGAAAGTTTACTAAGTAATAAACAAATATTTTCTAGTATGGTCCAAGTACAGTCATTTTTGCAGCTAAAAATGGCTATTTTTGGAAATTCAAAATGGCGGACCATGGAAAAGATCCCGCTTTTCATGTATGAAAAGTAAAAATTTTCCAGTCATAATGAATGCTTAGAATTTGATGGTGGTAAGTATTCATGAAAAAAGTAACATTAGTGAATGGACAGCATGAATTCTGGAAATAAACAACTAAAAATCTCACACAGTGTCCCTTTAAGGGGTTAAACGGTATCAGACCATTTTTATGATCCATTTCACAACCCGTTTACTGGAGCTGCTGGTCTGCCATCAGTGTTGCTAGATCTGTTTGACCAAATCCCGCCCAAAAGCTTCTCAAAAGCCGCCAAAATGTGCTAAATTCCGCCCAAATTCAACAAATTACATTGACTTCTATGGGCCCAAAACGGCTGAAAAAAACGCCAAATGGCCAATTTTTTCTGTTTTTCCAACGTAGCCCAATTGGGCGGGCACCTGCCCAATCTGGCAACACTACCGGCCATCCACCCCCCTGTGGTCACATGCAGATGTAATCTACGCAAACTGTCACCTACTGCTACTTTGCATCAGTCACATACAACCTGATACACAGTGGAGCGGGCAGTGCCCCCACTAAAAAAGCAAGGTCTTCCCTGTTTCCTTTCTTTTTGCATTTGTTAATTCGGTAACACTTCCAAATAAGGGGCCATAATTAACAGTAAAGTAGCTACAACCTAATACTTAAGTAAGGGTTAATAATCATTATTTAATGCCACATTAGACACATATTAATTGTTATTAATGCATATGTTGAGCATTAGTAAGCAGTTACTTAACTATTAGATAACTATTACCTTGAGTTACAAGTTAATAGCATATTATTATTTAACTAATAGATAAGTAAGGGCACAGTTAATAGTTAAGTAGCTATCAGGTCATACTTAACTAAGGACCAAAATGAACACTTACTTAATACAAAAGCAAGGCATAACTAATGGTTAATTAATACATAAATATTGGGTTTTGGGACCCTTATATTAGAGTTGGCTGAGGATAACTAATGGTTAATTAATAGATAGATATTGATATTTGGGACCCTTATATTAGAGTTGGCTGCGGATAACTAATGGTTAATTAATCGATAGATATTGGTGTTTGGGACCCTTATAATAGAGTTGGCTGAGCATACCTAATAGTCCAGTAATTAATCTACTGTGACATCTAGTTTTCACTCGTTCAAATCACTGTAATAGTGGCAACAGGAGCCATTATATAGCAAGGATTGGACGTACACTTCTCAATGATGGTGGGGTGATGTGATGTAATTTTTTCATGTACCACTTATTAGTTTTAACGGTAAAAACCCTACAATAAATGCAGAACATTATGAAGAGTAATAGTTTTGAAGCGAAACTAAACCATTTCTTTGTGATAATTAGGTTAATGTTTGAGAATATTAGCTCCAAGAAGAGCAGTGCATGATGGGTACGCAATCTATAGACAACAATAATTCGGTATTATTTAATCATTAGATATGCCTTACTTTTGTATTAAGTAAGTGTTAATTAAGGTCCTTAGTTAAGTATGACCTAATAGCTACTTAACTATTAACTGTACCCTTACCTATCTATTAGTTAAATAATTATATGCTATTAACTTGAGACACATGGTAAGGGGCCATATATATATTTATAATTAACATAATTAACAGCAAATTAGCTATAACCTAATACTTTTGTAACAGTTAATAATCACTACTTAATGCCACATTAGACACATATAAATTGTTATTAATTCACATGTTAAACATTAGTAAGCAGTTACTTAACTATTAGATAACTATTACCATGTGTCTCAAGTTCATAGCATATAATTATTTAACTAATAGATAAGTAAGGGTACAGTTAATAGTTAAGTAGCTATTAGGTCATACTTAAATAAGGACCTTAATTAACACTTACTTAATACAAAAGTAAGGCATATCTAATGATTAAATAATACCGAATTATTGTTGTCTATAGATTGCGTACCCATCATGCACTGCTCTTCTTGGAGCTAATATTCTCAAACATTAACCTAATTATCACAAAGGAATGGTTTAGTTTAGCTTCAAAACTATTACTCTTCATAATGTTCTGCATTTATTGTAGGGTTTTTACCATTTAATTTAATAAGTGGTACATGAAAAAATTACATCTCATCATCCCACCATCATTGAGAAGTGTACGTCCAATCCTTGCTATATAATGGCTCCTGTTGCCACTATTACAGTGATTTGAACGAGTGAAAACTAGATGTCACAGTAGATTAATTACTTAACTATTAGGTATGCTCAGCAAACTCTATTATAAGGGTCCCAAACACCAATATCTATGGATTAATTAACCATCAGTTATCCGCAGCCAACTCTAATATAAGGGTCCCAAACACCAATATCTATCTATTAATTAACCATTAGTTAGCCTCAGCCAACTCTAATATAAGGGTCCCAAAACCCAATATTTATGTATTATATAACCATTAGTTATGCCTTGCTTTTGTATTAAGTAAGTGTTAATTTTTGTCCTTAGTTAAGTATTACCTGATAGCTACTTAACTATTAACTGTGCCCTTACTTATCTATTAGTTAAATAATAATATGCTATTAACTTGTAACACAAGGTAATAGTTATCTAATAGTTAAGTAACTGCATACTAATGCATTAATAACAATTAATATGTGTCTAATGTGGCATTAAGTAATGATTATTAACCATTACTTAAGTATTAGGTTGTAGCTACTTTACTGTTAATTATGGCCCCTTATTTGGAAGTGTTACCGTTAATTCTGTGAAGCACATTGAGTTGCACCTGTGTATGAAATGCGCTGTACAAATAAACTTGCCTTGCCGTGCCTTTAATAGCCTAGCTTTTCCCCACTACAGTCAGACTGATGGTAATACAGAACATTTGACTGACAGGTACTTTGATTTTTTTGTTTTTTTAATTTCTTAGATTTGTTGTGACTTCATGACTTTTCTTTTTTTTCTCCAAATTTTGATATATTTATTGACTCAGAGGGCCTGCACAAGAGTTCCTATGTGCCTGGACTACTAGTCCATGAGTTTGACACTGGTCACCCCTGCCTTGCCTCCGGCCAACACACTCTCCTCACTAGATGTTGATACTGCAAGATAGATAGATAGAGAGAGAGAGAGAGAGAGAGAGAGAGAGAGAGAGAGAGAGAGAGAGAGAGAGAGAGAGAGAGAGACAGAGAGAGAGAGGGAGAGAGAGTGTGTGTGTGTTTGTGTTTGTGTTTGTGTGTGTGTGTGTGTGTGTGTGTGTGTGTGAGCTGATTATGGCCAAGTTGAGTTGTGCATATGTGAGGGCGTACGGTAGAGGATGAGGCATTTACTGCTACTGTGCTACTGAGAGAGAGAGAGAGAGAGAGAGAGAGAGAGAGAGAGAGAGAGAGAGAGAGGGAGAGAGTTTGGAGTAGCCACAACTGCAATGTTAAACCGTGAGCAGCAGAGGGCAGTGATGTGTTTTATGAACACTTGTTCTGAGCATATTGTTTTTCAAACATGAATTCGTCCTCAGAGGTTTTGAGGGGCAGGCACTCAGACAGGGGGCATGTGGAGCCTCCAGCTGCCTTACTAGGCCAGTGTACCTTTCTTGTCCTGGGTACCCCCTAAGCCAGTGGTTCTCAAACTTTTTGTGTGAAGTACCACCCGAGAAATTATTGAGCTCTCCGGGTACCACCTTGACAACCAACATTAGAATATCACAGCAAAGGCCTTGCGTATTCACTTTTGCCAGTCAATACAGGAGAGGTTCATAACGGCATCAACATTCAGTGCAAGTTTGTTTTTAAATGTCTTGCTTGCCTAGTATTATTCTGCATTATGTTTCAGATTCATACAGTTCAATATTACAAAATGTGAGACCAAAGAGACATTTTCAACTGCAACAACTTGATCAGTCTTCAAATCAATGCACAAAAAATGAATTAAGTACCACCAAGTACCACCAGAGATGTCTCAAGTACCACCAGTGGTACGCGTACCACAGTTTGAGCACCACTGCCCTAAGTCATTTTATCATATGATGAGTACCTACTCACTCATGCCCAATGTAACTGGACTCTACATACAGTATTAGTTATTACATTTGTTATTTTCCAAGTACCCCCTGAGGTGTGCTCGAGTACTCCTAGTGGTACACGCACCCCTGGTTGGGAACCACTAGGCACTAGGCAATAGAGGCTATACACTATATTATATGGGGTCATTATTGTCACATGCTTCTGATCGTCAAGCTTTTGTAGATGATCATGTCAACACGGACCTCAGTACATTGTGACAAAAAAAAGGAACTTTCAAAAAGGGGCTTTTTTTGTCGAGTAGGGCAAATGGGCGGGTGCTGTAGCATCACCGTGTCCCCATCTGTCCATTCCTATAGTCTTCATTGTTTAAAAACCGGACACAAAGTCTGATTTTCAGTCAAAATATTAATTAACAAAAATATTATTATTATTGTCATGATTGCTAAGTAACAGTAACATTTCTGTTAAGACATCTTAAGCCTGCAACCACAACAGAGGAGTTATGCCGTGCCAGAAGACCTATAATGTCATTTATTTCACATGTATACCTGTATACATGTATGCATAGTATCAAATAGCAAACTTGTGTCAGTGCACTGGTGTTTAGTGTATAGTGCACACAATGCACTGAGGACTTAGTTCAGGGAAGGTTGTGTCCTTACTGGAAGAGACGAAATAGCATAGCATTAGCTCACCAAAATATTGGTTGGCTACTGTTTACATTGCACAGTGTCTTCTGTTTGTGTTCATACATTTCCTTCATTCCAAATGGTAACTATCTTGCATAGAAGACCAAGTTTTTCTCCTGAAGCGAACACCACATTTCTACCGTTTCGTTAACAATATGGCTGCCGTCTCTAGTGTGTGCCGTGTCCATTGTTCATGCACTGCGTTTTTGATCCTTGTTAGGGCAGCATCCGACCGGGAGTCACTTTCAGTGCACTGAATTTACCGACATTTTCCCGCGTGAGCGCCCAATGCACTGAAGTGCGCCACATGAAACTCAAACCACGGCGCGGTCCACGTTTTACTCTCATCAGTCTCATGTATGCTATGTTGGTAACACTTTACAATAACGTCCTATTCACAGCTTTATAAACACTTAATTGACATTTAATAACAATTAACATTTAACAAAGCATTTACAAATGTTTGTAAATGAGTATTAACCAAACTGTGTATGACTGCACAGTGGAGTGGGAATCAACTTCTACTGTGTCAGTTTTATGTCGTTTCATGCCATCCGTCTTTGGAGGAGAACCTTCCAGGACCGTTGCGACTGTGCTCTGTGTCTGCTGTATTAACATAGTATTTCTTGCCCATTTATAAACATTTGTAAACATTTTGCTGATAATTAGTTCATTATTTATGAAGTGTTTATAAAGCTGTGAATAGGGGGTTATTGTAAAGTGTTACCGCTATGCTTGTCCTGCTGCAGGTGAGATGGGAAGTGCATGTAAATACTTTAGTGACGACTCCCGTTCACAATGGCCAGGACAGGATGCCACAATTGCTGCGTGTACATGACTAACTGACTTTAATCCTGAATACAGCTTAATTCCGCTTTGAAAATGTCATGTAAACATCTCTTAATTTGGAATTCAAGGAAAGATCAAAGTAAACTCGACGGAACTATTTAATTCTGAATTATTAAGTCGGAATTAAAAACATAATGTAAAGGTCGAAACAGAACTCTCTGACTTTGGCTTGCAGCTTTGCCATGAAGGACAAGGTGATGTCTCCCTGCGGTTTCCACGGCGACCCTCTGGACCCTCTGGTGGTTCTCAACCTTCCTTGAACAAACGCCCCCTTGACCTCATCATAAGCCTCCCAACGCCCCATTGACCTCATCATAAGCCTCCCAACGCCCCCTTGACCTCATCATAAGCCTCCCAACGCCCCATTGACCTCATCATAAGCCTCCCAGTCCAACGCCCCCTTGACCTCATCACAAGCCTCCCAATACCCCCTTGACCTCATCATAAGCCTCCCAACGCCCCCTTGACCTCATCATAAGCCTCCCAATACCCCCTTGACCTCATCATAAGCCTCCCAATACCCCCTTGACCTCATCATAATGCTGCCAATGCTACCCTTAGCATAAAAAAATAAAAAAGACTATTGCCCCCCAATGGCAACCGAGTACTAGCCTGGTCCTGACCATCCCATAAGGGGTCTTACACACCAAGGCGGTAAAGCGTCGCGGAACGGCCGCGTTTTTTACCGGCGTCGGTGAAAATACATTGAAACCTATCTGTCCTTACACACCAACCGGCGGTAGTCGGGCGTCAGCGGCGCGGGAGCCGGCTCCGCGCCGCGCTGCATTTGGAAAATAGAACTCCAGCGTATTTTTCACGCCGGCAACCGGCGGTGTCTCATTCAAATGAATGGCATAGTAGCACGCTAGCTTTAGCTGTGGGGAGGGTTTTTAACAGGACTGGCCGCGCACGCCGACGCTGTCAGTGTGCAAGGCAGAGAAAAGCACGCCGGCCAAAACTAAGCAGAAAGACCGCGTCCGTCCTGCGACCGTTCCGTTCCGCCTTGGTATGTTTTGGCCCTAATACTGCCATTTCATTTCGTATTCATGGTCTTGAGGTTGTCTGATCTGACGCGATTTCAGGGGGTGGAAAGGACATTTTCTGAAAAATCAGGATAAGTTGTTGAACAAACATGTCTGACGCCTATTTTTGGCGATGTAGGACCGTTTAACAGACATGTCTGACAGAACTTCCTACATAAGGATAAAATTACAACATAGGATGGTTTGTCAGAACAAATTCTGCCGCTCAACATCGCTCCACAGAAAACAAGTACCAGACGTAGTGTGGAGCCAAGTCTCTTGGCAGAAGTAGGCCCTACGTAGGATGGTGCGTGAGGCTAATCGAGTACACCCCTTCTAAAATTGTCTTCATTTCACCTCCTTGTGTTGTGACCAAGCATTATGGTCCAAATGTGTCCATTTGTAGATACACCTATGTCTAGGTCAAATTTGCTAATATCTAAGGCCTAATCAGTGTTGCCAGATTGGGCGGGTGCCCGCCCAATTGAGCTACTTGGGATGAGCGTCTACAAGTATAAACGGGAAAAATTGGCAATTTGGTGAGTTTTTTCAGACGTTTTGGGCCCATAGAAGTCAATGTAATTTGTTGATTTTGGGCGGAATTTAGCGCATTTTGGCGGTTTTTGAGAAGCTTTTGGGCGGGATTTGGTCATACACATCTGGCAACGCTAGGCCTAATATCAAGGCTTTGAGGGCATTTTTCTCAGTTTCAATGTTGGCGTAGTTACTGCACTTTGCCTTTGTAGGGCAGCATAGTCCAGTATGTCCTCTGTCACACGTAAAATGCAGGAACTGCACTCCCAGTAAAAGAAGAAGAAGAAAATCAGTCAAAAAGGCATCATGCCTCTACGCATGTTCTTTGTCCAAGTAATTACATAAAAAAACACTTTTAAACTTTAGCTAAAATGTTTTTTTAATTAAATCAAGCTTACTTTAGTTCTCAGAAAAAAAATGAGTTTCAGCCACCCACAGAGAGAGAGACAGACAAACAGACAGAGAGGCTGTGTGTGCGTGTGTGTGTGTGTGTGTGTGTGTGTGTGTGTGTGTGTGTGTGTGTGTGTGTGTGTGTGTGTGTGTGTGTGTGTGTGTGTGTGTGTGTGTGTGAGAGAGAGAGAGAGAGTGTGTAAGAGAGAGAGAGAGAGAGTGCGTGTGTGTGAAAGAGAGAGAGAGACAGAGAAAGACAGAGCGTGCGTGCGTGCATGAGAGAGATTGACGAAGGAGACAGAGCAGCACTAAGACTGTCAAGTTGAGAGAGAGAGAGAACAGAACTTTTGTCATGTTATTTGTATGCTTTGGCAACATTGTATCATTACAGGCATGCTAATAAAGCACAATTTGAATTTGAATTTGAGAGAGAGAGAGAGAGAGAGAGAGAGAGAGAGAGAGAGAGAGAGAGAGAGAGGCGAAGGAGACAGAGCAGCACCAACACTGTCAAGTTGAGAGTGAGAGAGAGAGAGAGAATGAGAGAGAGAGAGAGAGAGAGAGAGAGAGAGAGAGAGAGAGAGAGAGAGAGAGAGAGAGAGAGAGACGACGGAGAGACGAAGGAGACAGAGCAGCACTCACACTGTCAAGTTGACCACACCGGACTTTTTATTGGATTCATTCACAGTTTGCAAAAAGGTGATACTTGCATGCAACTAGGAGCAAAATAGACTACAAGTTAGTACAAAGTTTTGCTTGAGTCTTGTTTTTTTTGTTCTAAGAAAGAGAAAAAAATGGTATCTTATAATAAAAATTAAGAAAGAAAATGGTCAAAAAACATGGTACCAACATGAATCTGCTGTGGAGGGCGGGCTTTAGGGGCTTGGACTGAGCAATACTAAGAGGAGTAGTACTGTGGTGCGCCCCTCTTTTCAAGAAGATCGTGTCATTGTATTATCTCTTGATGGTCCGCATTTGGCCTGGTAATATGGTAAACATTGCAAGCCAGTTAAACGAAAAAATGTAAGTTGCCCTCGCTGCTGCCTTAAGTTTGTAGAATAACTCAACTCGAGACTTAACTTAACTCAAGTTGAGTTAACTTCAACATTGAAGGCAGCAGGGCAAATTTCTTTTTTATGTTTATAACTGGCTGCAATGTTTTACAGTGTTTGGAACTGTGACGCCAAGAACAGCATTGTTTTATTTTTGGCAACGTCGCTAGGCTACATGCTACATTAATGACAGCCATGTTGTTGCTGGGTAACAATGTTCAACAATGACAGGCTTGGAAATGTTCTAATTGCTAGATCCTGAAAAGGTACCAGTACCTGCAGATGATTATTTCGATTCCCCTGATTAAGTTATATTGACTGAAATCAGTTGTAAAGTTCCCAAAATAACATTTGTTCGTGCCTTTGTGTGGTGGCTTTGGTCCAAAAAAGTTACCTAGTGTACAGTGTTATAATCTAGAGTGGTGCTGATTGGGTGCATTCCTCGAAAACATAGTTGCTAACTATGTTAGCTACTTTGTTGTTTGCTATGCCATTTCCCATAGGCAACTGCTCAAGTTGCTAGCTGGAGAGAAATTACATCCCTGTTTTGCTACAGCCAATGGCTCATGAGTGTCTTGGGGGCTGCAGAGAGAGAGAGAGAGAGAGAGAGGGGGGGGGATATATAGAGAGAGAGAGAGAGAGAGAGAGAGAGAGAGAGAGAGAGAGAGAGAGATGGAGGAAAGGCAAAGAGAAAGACTAACCACCATGACCAAGTGCCTCCCCACGGCTGGCTGCAGCGAATGCTGACTTACTTACTGGAGGGTCTGTTCTAGCAAACATTCACATGACTCCCTCTCGTCTCGTCCATGCTCATAATATTTGCACAACTTGTGACACTTGGATTTGTCTTCAATGATGAGTATTTTAGGAAACAGGTCAAGAGGTGGAAGCTAAAGAGGGGAAGGCACTGACGGGCGTGTGTCTATAGAACGTTGTTGCGTATATGGCAATTCTAGAATGTTGTTGCATATATGGCAATTCTAGAACCTTGTTGCATATATGGCATTTCTAGAACCTTGTTGCATATATGGCAATTGATTGTTATCTGAAAAGGAGCTGGTTTTGTTCCTTTTAAGGCAAAAAGGAATAATTGGCTGTCACGTTTCCCCCACCGCCACACTCTCCACGCAGCAGAATAGTGCCCTGACAACGTTACAGTCCAGAAAAAACACAAACATCATATTCGACAACAAGGAACTCCAAAAAGGAAAAAAAAATCGTTAACATAAAACAGTAAGAGACCACTGCATGGAAACAGTCACAAAACAACAACAACAGAGTATCGCACCAAGTTAATCCACGTGTAACATTCACCAGTGGTATTTGCACAGGTCATCCCAGGAGAAAGAACAATTGACATAGCACCTGTATGCACATCAGAACAGAACGCAGTCGATCTGCATTTCGTAACATCTTTGTGGGTTTAAGGCCTGAAATCTGTTCAAAATTACACAATGAGGGAAATTATTCAATACTTGTTTTGGTAAAAATTAAAGGAAGTTAAAAAACGAAACAAAAAAAACAAAAACAGAAAGCAGATGACGGTAAAATTCCTTTTACATGTGGGTTAGATCACAACGAAATCTGGGGGGCCTAAAAAAATTGTCATGAAAAGTCGACGGAGATACAACAAAGAATTGAAAATCGTTTTGCAGTGATTACCGCAAAACAAAACAAAAACTGAACATTCTACATAAAGTATAATTTATTCACTTAGACATCAGGACATACCACAGTAATAATCATAAATTCAAATAACAGTCTCAGTTGGTAAATTCTATCAATTTGCATCGATCGCCTACATTTATGCTTGTTGGGTATTTACACGTTTCTGTCTCTCTTTTTTTGGTCTGAAATCTGGAAAGAAAAATGGAATCTGAGCTCGTTTCGGGCCGATTCTCGCTCGATCTGGGTCGATATCGGTCAGGGTTGGGTCGATCTGGGTTGGGTTTGGGTCAGGGCTGGGTCAGGGTTGGGTCGATCTGGGTTGGGTTTGAGTGGGGTTGGGTTGGGCTGGGGCTGGGGTAGGGGCTGGGGCAGGGTGGAAGTCGGGTGTGATGGGTTGTTGTCTTTACCGCTCAGCAAGGACGCCTAGTTCAGTCATGGCTGTTATTTTATTGTCTCTTGTTCAACAATACTTTGTGCTGATTGGGCGTGATCTTTATCGGCGCCATGGCTACCGGTGGCGGGTGCGGGGAGGAGAGAGAGAGAGAGCGCAGCGCACCACACCACACGGCACCACACGACACGACACGGCTCGAGCGAGCACACGGCTATGGCTAACCAACTTTATTTTATTTTTTTGGGTGACAACAACAAAAAATACTTTGTATCTTTAGTATTTTTATTTTTTTAAAACAAAGTCGAGATTTTTTGTTTTTCAAGCTTGTGACTAGAAAGCAAACAACATAGAATTGCTATATTTTTTTGGCCTGACAATAAAGCAGTGGTCATCTTATTATATTATATTTATATATTTATATATGTACTATCTGCCATGAGTAAATGTGCAATGAGTTCATTAATAATCGTCTCACCTCACACATACGGAGTAGAAATGCTTTGAAGCAGAGACACACACTCATGGCACATGATCCAGCTCCACCGAGAGCTTGAAGCATGTGTGTGTGCGTGAGTGTGTGCGCAAATGTGTCAGTGTAGTGTAGTATGTGTGTGTATGTGTGCGTGTGTGTAGTACGTGTGTGTGTGAGAGAGAGAGTATGTGAGAGAGTGAGGTGCATGTGCAAATGTATGTCTGTACATATAGTACGTACGTACGCATGTGTGTGTGTGTGTGTGTGTGTGTGTGTGTGTGTGTGTGTGTGTGTGTGTGTGTGTGTGTGTGTGTGTGTGTGTGTGTGTGTGTGTGTGTGTGTGTGTGTGTGTGTGTATGCTTCAGTGTTTGAGGTGATGTTGTTCTGACAGCAATGCAGAAAGAACCTGCATCAATAATAACATCATGTAGAACATCCGGCTTCATGGCTCACCCAGAAGTATGTAAACATCAGAAGCGGCTGATTTTTTTTTGTCTTTTTCTTTTTTTTTTTACTTTCGTTTTTTTTTTTAGGTTTTTTATCTTTTACGTATGTTACTGTTAAAACCGTCGGTAGAAAATGGAACTATTTTAAAAACAGCATTTTGTCCTCACCGTTGTTGAAACGTAACTCCTACCTCTGTCGTTCTGTCTGGTGGAGGCATGCTAAGGAAGCAGCCTCTTTCTAACCTTTAGTTAGTTTCGCCTTTTTTTAGTCGGTTTTGATAAAAACAGTTAGAAAAATACTGCTGTATAAAAACAAACTCAAGTTTTTTTCCCCCGCTCTGCTTTTCCTCGCAAAATTGCACAGCATTTTTTTTTTTTGTTCTTCCTTAAACCTCTTTTTGCTTGTTTGTTTTTGTAGCGTTAGCATCCTTTTTCCTCCCAATAACAAGCTGGCATGTCAATGTCATGACAAAGGGAGAGTTGGGGTGGGGAGTGGTGGGGTGGGGTTGAGGTGGTCACTTCCTCTTTGCTGCGACAGGCAGGGAGACAAGGTGGCGTTCCCTTGTTTTGGGTGATGGATTTGGGGGGGCTAGGGACGGGGAGGGGGGTGTCGGTGGTTGTTTGTTTGGCTGTTTGGGTGGGTGACGGACCATTTGCTGCTGTTGTTCTAGTGATGGTTTTTTGGGGTCGGCTGTCTACTTCTGAGCCTTGAGGTGGTGGTGGGGGTGTTAGGGCAGGGCAGGACTGGGTGTTTTAGATAAGAGGGGGGTCCCCGAGCCCGGGGGATGGTGGCTGGTGGCGGGCAGGGTGTGTGTGGTGGTGGGTTTGGGGTTGTGGTGTCGACTGACTCATACGGTGAGGTCGTCGGAGCGCGCGCGGCTGCTCGCCCTGCTCAGGCTACTGAGGGGCCGCGTGTCCTCTATCGTATCCGTGGCCTCCACCTCCGTCGGCGAGTCCAGGTCGTCCTCGTCCTGACTCGTCACCGCCACCATCGCCGCCGCCGACGTCACCGCCGTCACCATGGCTGCCGCCGCCGCCGCTCCTGTGGTGGCCGCGTACGAGGGCAACGTCTCGTCGTACACCTTGGTCTCGTCCTCGGCGGCCAGCGCGGCCGCCTGCTCCGCTTTCTCGTGTCCGTAGGGCAGACGGCCGGCCTCCATGCCCACCTCCGTCAGCGGCAGGAAGTGGGTGCTGCTCGCCTTGTCCTCCTCCAGCAGCTTGTAGCCTTTAGCCTTCGTCAGCGACACGCCCACGGGGCCCATGGCGGAGGCCAGTCCCTTTTCGGGCGAGCCGCGGCCCCCCTCGCCACCGATGCCGCCGCCCAACGCTCCCCCGCTCCCGCCCTGCAGCGCCGCCTGCCCGGCGCCCTGCGGAGGCTTCCGGAACACAAAGTGGATCTTCTTCAGCCCCAGGTGGCTGATCTCCACGAAGTTGAGGAAGAGCGAGACGCAGGCCACGGCCAGCATGAAGATGATGAAGACCGTCTTCTCGGTGGGGCGCGAGACGAAGCAGTCCACGGTGTTGGGGCAGGGCCAGCGGCTGCACTTGTAGAGCGGCAGGATGCGGAAGCCGTACAGGAAGTACTGGCCCACCACGAAGCCCACCTCGAACAGCGTCTTGAAGATGATGTGGCAGATGTAGGTCCTCAGCAGCGTGCCCTCCAGACGGAACTTCTTGCTGCCCTTGGTGCTGGTCTCCTTGGTGGTGCGCACGCTGCCCTGGTCGGGCGCCAGCGGCAGCCGCTCCTCGTTGGCCTCCTGCTGCCGACTCAGCTCGGCCTCCTCGCGCTCTTTGCGCTTCTCCTCCATGTGCACGTGGTGCACGGCGTGGCCCACGTACACCAGCGACGGCGTCGAGACGAAGATGATCTGCAGCACCCACAGGCGGATGTGCGAGATGGGGAAGGCCTCGTCATAGCAGACGTTCTCGCAACCCGGCTGCTGCGTGTTGCACACGTAATCCGACTGCTCGTCGCCCCACACGAACTCGGCCGCCGTGCCCAGGATGAGGATGCGGAAGATGAAGAGCACCGTCAGCCACACGCGGCCGATCACCGTCGAGTGCTCGTTAACCTCCTCTAAGATGTTGCCCAAGAAGCTCCAGTCCCCCATGGTGGCTCAGTAGGCTGTGAGAGGAGAGGAGAGGAGAGGAGAGGAGAGGAGAGGAGAGGAGAGAAGAAGATAGAAGGGGAGGAGAGGAGAGGAGAGAGAGGAGAGGAGTGGAGAGGAGAGGAGAGGAGAGGAGAGGAGAGGAGAGGAGAGGAGAGGAGTGGAGAGGAGAGGAGAGCAGAGAGGAGAGCACGGGCGAGGAGAGGAGAGGAGAGAAGAGGAGAAGAGAAGAGAGGAGAGCACAGGAGAGGAGAGAGGAGAGGAGAGGAGGAGAAGTGACCAGAGTAGAGGAGAGGAAAGCAGAGGAGAGGAGAGGAGAGGACGCTTTAGAGCAGTGGTACGAAACAATAACGGTTGACAAACACACAGCGACACACTAGGCGACTGGTAGTAATTACCGAAACATCAGGAAAATCGTGTTAGGAGAAAACAAGTCGGTAACAGTTTGCAAACTCCAGTGGTAAAGAACAAGCAGACGAGCCGTAATAACAAAGTATCAGAATAATGTTGAATCTGTTACAGGTAACGTTACAAAAGCTGCCATAAGACACATGTAGTCCTCTAAAATCACCAAATTATCGAAAAGTTACAAATCAGCGACAGGTTCCGCCATATCCGAGAGATGACGCAACTCTAAAACTACTGCATCAAACCGTTACCTCTACCTTTAATGACAACGTAGTTCATTCAAACTTCCAACATTAAAATATATATTTTTTTCCTTCGATTTTTTTTAACAAGGATTGTTGGATAATTTGAACTAATCGATCTCAAATGAAACACAAAGAGAAAGCGTAGCGGCGTGCCTCTCCCCACAACCACGAGACAATCGAAAAGCATCCATCAGGGAAAACGTCAAAACAAAATCGATATCAAAAGCGACGTAAAAAGAAGTTACAACCTGCAAAAAAAGCACCAAAATCCCCTTTCGTTGCACTGTCTTTCGCTCAGTTCGAAAACCAACCAACCAGGAGCAAAAAAAAGTCAAAAAGTCGCTCTGTTATCGCTCTCGCTCTCTCTCTCAGTATCTGACTTTAATATTAAAAAAAGATTCGTGAAATTCGAAATGGGCAACTTGCCACAGCAGAAAGATCCAGCGCAGTAATGTTTGCGTGTGTGTCCTCGCCTTCTGGCAGCCGCGGTGTGAGGTGAACGTTTTCCCTGCGGACGCCCTAAGCTTAAGCCCAGCCCAACTTTGTCGCCCGAGTGAGCAGGGCTGAGTGGATCGGCTCTGATGGTTGGTTTTTAGTTTGCTGCAATATTTAAGCTGGGAGCCAGACACCCTTTATTCGGACGCCGGCGACAGTGACGCAGGAGACAATAGCCGGCCGACTCCATGGCCCGGCCGCGCACACACACGTACGCGTACACAACACTCACATACGCACTTGCGTATACACACACTCGCGCACGACACACACACACACACACACACACATACACACACACACGTACAAATGGTCGCAGTACTTAGAGCTTTGAACTGACCAGAGCTATGCTATCTGTGTTTAAATTAACAGCTAGGGTCTTACATGTATATGTGAAATAAATGTCAGTTTAGTCAACAAACGAGAAGTGTGGGGTCGTACAGAATGATGCTAGCTCTGGATTAACAATCGACATGCAATTCAATACAATTTGACACGCAATTCGGCCTTCACACAGACACAGTTACACACCAGCGGTAGGAATGTGTAATATCGTCTAATGTCTACAATCATAACAGCCGATGCAATAACCAACTAGCCGGCTAGCATTCGTTCATAAAGAGGAAATTAAATACCAACCTTTCCGTTTGTTGCACAGTCGGGTTGTCCTAGCGTTGGTGATGATGGTGGTGGCTCTGCTGTGAGTGGAGTTGAGGGTGGGGGTAGGTAAGGTGTTGAGGGAAGGGGTAGGTAGGGTGTTGCGGGTGGTGGGGCTTTAGCAAGGACAGAATACTGCTTGGGCCTACCAGGCTCATGACACGGGGCCCAAGAGTCAAGGGGGGCCCTACAGCCTAAGCCCTTCTGTTGCCATTCTCATTTTGCTCTAAAATCACACTTTCACCAAATGTTTATTTTCAAAAATTCCCCGCAAACCCAAAAAAACGACACAAGCTTCTCAAAAATCTGATCGTAAACCTTTAATGTTTTTGTAAACCAGCAACACCAATGGAGGGGTGGGGGGCATTCTTTGGCCTTTGATCTGGCCCAGGGGTCCATGGAGTCATACTCCGTCCCTGCGCTTTAGCATCACAACACCAGGGTTGCCAGATGTGTGTGATAATTTCCAGCCTGAAAAATGCTCAAAAAACGCCTAGAGTCACTAAATTACACCCAAATTTCAACCAACCAATTTCTATGGCCACATATCTACAGGAAAACCAATGCCTGTTTTGGACGATTTTTACCAGCAGAAAGCCATTCTATGCAGCCCAATTGAGCGGGAGACAGCCCAATCTGGCAACACTTCACAGCACAGGCCTGTGAATGGCTCAAAGCACCGGGACAACAACACCCATGAGCCCCACTGCTAATTTGGGCTCCATGTCTCCACGAGAGAGATATGATTGGCTTTGTGACTAAAAATGATGCCATTGATAGATAAAGTTCTCCTATTAGACGTGATGGAGAATTGCCTGCAACATTACGTACACAAGTGTATTCTCATCTTTATGGATTTTGATATGGAGTTTGGTGGATGCAGCCCTTACTAAAATCGACCAAAGATTGATTTAATGTTTTTTTAAGCATGGTTCGGCACGGTTTTGGGTTTGACTATGGTTTAACTATAAAATTAATCATGGTTTTACTCTGAAAAGTAAACATGGTTTTACCACGGTTTATAATTATCATTCATTAAAGGGTGTCGGTCCATCACAGCAGAAGCTAAATTTCACCTAGCTCTGGAATTTTTGACTAGCGCTCGGACTTCGGAATGCAGTGGACCTTTGGAGGCACGGTATGAGGCAAAAGTTAGGGCTCATCATCACGTTTTAACACAACGTAAGCCATTTCACACCGGATTATCCCTTTAAATTACACTTAGCTGCCGCTTTTTTATCCAACACACATATCCTTGGAGCAATGTGGGGTTAGGTGCCTTGCTCAATCAAGGGCACTTCTGTCATGGATGGAGGTGTAGGGAGAGGTATGGGTGAGATCCGAATCTGCAACTCTTTGATCTTCAGTCCAACTCTAACCATTACACCACGGCTGTGAACAAGTTTTCATGTTTTTTTGGGTGACCATGGTTAGTACAGTAAAACCATGGTCGACAAGTCACCTAATACCTAATGTCAAGACTGGAATCATCATTTCTACAATGAAAAGAACAGACTGTGACTCAGAACTTCAGATTGACAAGCAATTCATGCATTGTTTTGTTCAATTACTGCTTAACACCACCACCACAAATTCCACAGAAGCACAGTTTTCCATGGAAGTTTTTCTCTTTTCTTTTCTTTTTCTGGGTGATGTTTTGTCTGTTTCCCCTGAGACTAAACTGTTGTGCCATTCTGTGAGGGCAGTGTTTACGTTCCCACTCCCTCATCTCGATCTGTTCTCTTGGCTGTTATTCAAACAGAAAGAGTTTATCAAGATCCCATGAACCCCGGGGTCACATTTTTGTCTCCCATCAGATAAATACATGCATGCCCACATACGTACACTAACACACTAACAGGCTCTAGCGCCTATAAATATAAATAGCCACCGCAGGGTAATAGCCATAGCAAATTCTTGGCCAATGCAGGGCAGCAGAGGCGATTCTAGGAAATTCAAAGGAATAAACATTTGAATAAACATTTGAAACAGAATTGCTACTAATTAGGGCTGCACGATATGGGGGGGAAAAATCGATACTCGATAACAGCATGCAATACCTTGATAGCGATATTTATACGATATTTAGAAATATAGCAGAGTGTTTTTCTTGTCACTAATTTGTCGATATGTGTGTGGGGGGTGTGGCTTTGGTCATGGAAGGTTTCTTGTGCATTTTTTGACATCCAGCAAGTGATTGGACTGCACAGAAATGTTTTGCTTGTTCGCAATAATTCAGTTATTTCCGTGATACGCATATCGCCACCCATGACACTATTTCGATACATTTTAGATAGCCTATATTGTGCAGCCCTACTACTAATGTAATAAAGTGTGAGCTGTTATTTACAATATAGGGCCCCCCTCAAGCAGCTGCCTGCCTAGCCTGGTGACCTGATGCGGCTCTACATAGGAACATAGTTCTGTGTTGCACTCTTTGGGAAAGTTGACTGTGCCAGTAGTCAGTGACAAGATTAGGGGTCTCTTGTTTGAGAGACAGTCAACAAACTCCCAGTAATCACCAGCAAACAGGTGGGACATACATTTGGAACATTTTAGGAAATTTACATTTTTGTATTGGGCATTCCATTGCATTGCATTATTATTTTAAAAGTATGATCCTAAAATATTTGAATGGAAAAAAAAATTCACACAAAGAGGATAGGATGTCTGAGCAGTCATTTTGAGTAATAAGAAAGCGAAAGTCAAAAATGGTGGATACTGTATATGTCGTTTTTCAACTACTCTCTTCATATTTCTGTGTTGCACTCTTTGGAGAAGTTGACCGTGCCAGTGGTCAGTCACAAGGTCAGAGGACAGACAATAAACTCCCAGTCATCACCAGCAAACGGGCGGGACATACATTTGGAACATTTTAGGAAATTTACATTTTTGTATTGGGCATTCCATTGCATTTCATTATTATCTACTATGTATGATCTCAAAATATTTGAATGGCAAAAAATTCACACATAGAGGATAGGATGTCTGAGCAGTCATTTTGAGTAATAAGAAGGCAAAAGTCAAAAATGGTGGATACTGTATATGTCGTTTTGCAACTACTCTCTTCATATTTCTGTGTTGCACTCTTTGGGGAAGTTGACCGTGCCAGTGGTCAGTCACAAGTTTAGGGGTCTCTTGTTTGAGAGACAGCCAATAAACTCCCAGTCATCACCAGCAAACGGGGGTGGGGGGGGGTCGTGGGGGGGTTGCGTTCAACCAACTTTCCTCTTTAGCTGATGCGAAAGCAACACCCATGTCCCGGAACACCCCCCTGCCCAATCAGTGGACCCCCCTGCCCAATCAGTGGAGAGACAGATGAAATGATATCATGAGGTTTTTGGCCGGTAATTGGAGGTTTATTGTCTGCTGTGAACTGGGGAGGGGCGGGGCTAAACGGGAATTCCACGAATGAGGACAGGCGGAGCACATCGTCTGCTTTGCACATCTCTCACTCGGGTAAACTCACAGCCAATCACAGATCAGAGATATGTGGAATTCCACAGTGGAACATGTGGTCATATATACTGTATATGTTGTTGAGTGTGTGTGTGCGTGTGTGTGTGTGTGTGTGTGTGTGTGTGTGTGTGTGTGTGTGTGTGTGTGTGTGTGTGTGTGTGTGTGTGTGTGTGTGCACCAAATGCTTCGTCCTATTCTCTATTCCAGTGGTTCCCAACAGGGGTGCCGGGGCACCCTGGGGTGCCGCGGGCCCCCCTCAGGGTCGCCGCAGAAATGTGGCTGATAAATAAATTATGTAATATGATACCTATTTGTCTAAACTGATAAGTTAATGCTAGTCAGTCAGTGGAATCTTTCATTTACCATTTACGCACAATAAAGTAAATATAGGTCGCCCCAGTCAGCTGCAACTTTGAACGTAGGTCGTGTGACGTCTCCAAATGTGTTACTTTTCTAAGCTTTTGTGGTATCGGATGCGATGCCATGTTACTGCGTGTTGGTTTGGGGTGCCTTGAGATTTTTCATGAATTGAAAGGGTGCCTCGCCTAAAAAAAGGTTGAGAAACACTGCTCTATTCTCCCAGTCACACTTCACTCTATTTCCCCTTCCACTGTGTCCATTGTGGGGGTCCCACCCTCTTTCCTGTTAAAGGCATTTGAAGCACACGTTCCCTAAAGCATTGGGACACACTACATTTCCATGTGCACCTTGGGTTGCCACCTATGTCTGGCATTAAAGTATTGGGACACACTAGATTTTCACACACACCTTGGGTTGCCAGTGAGCCCAAAAAATCTAGCAAAACATCTGGACATTTCAAATCCAATGTACCCTTTTGGTTGTAAGAAACAGCATTTCTCATTCAGTGTCCAAGGAAAATATGTATATTTTTTCCCCTGGACAGACTGGTGGTAGTACTCATGTGTATTAGGACTGTGAACAACAATCGATATGTATCGATTGTACGGCCGATGATCGAATCGTATGGGGCCTTCTTAAGTATCGAAAATAATCGAATCACTGGACCCTGTTCAAATCCATAACATAATAAAAATGGTAAAGTAATTGTAAAAAAAAAATTGAATAGTATCGTATCGTGGGACATTCTTAAGTATCGAAAATAATCTAATCGCTGCCTTAAGAAATCGATCGTATGGAGAATCGTATCGTCATGGAGGCTGTGATTCACACCCATAATGTTAATCCTACATTGGGGGGCAAAAACGGGAGGAAGTCATGTGACAGGGTGCAGAGCAGACCACCCACCTCTGCAATGTACTGTAGGTGACAGGTCATCAAGCAGACAACGCTGATGTTTGTGTGTGGGAGAGATGTGGGGATCAGATATAACAGGAGACAAGAGGGGAGAGATGTGGGGATCAGATATAACAGGATCTATGTGTATAATATATTACATTACATCACATTACATTGAAGAGATGTTGATCAGATGTAACAGGATCTATGTGTATATGGGGCAGAGAGACAGATGCAGTCACAGGCCGAAAGAGGAGGAGAGAATAAGAGGGAGAAAAGAGATGAGAGATAGGAGAGTGCGATATGAAAGTGTTTTTACAGGCTGTGTGTGTGTGTGTGTGTGCGTGTGTGTGCGGGGTCGGGGAGGACAGTGCTCAGGGCAGCCCAGTGTGAGGAGGAGAAAGAGCTGCCCTCTTCACTGCCCGACTAAAAACTTCCCATCAGTAGATTATCTAAACAGGTGTTGCCATGCCAACAGGTCTTCAAGAGCTAGCATCTAATCTCGAACCGATTCACACGTTCACAGTGAAAATTTGAGCATTTGGGAACCGGGAAATTGGTCTGTTATCAGAACTAAAAAATACTTCGTTCTCTGCAAACAGTGACCACAACATAGACATCAGCAGCTTCATCCAGTTAACACAGGGTCACATGCTGCATAGCTCACAGCCCGGTATGAATGCCACTCGACCACTGTTTAGCATAACTGATGTGGGAAAAGGCACCGGCACCATTCAGAGGTGCGTTTATCAACTTAACTTGGTTGCAATGCCGTTTGCCACTCCCTTTGCTAAGTGGTTAGCAACAACAGCTTTGAGAAATGTGGTCCAGGGGTCCGTTTCTTAAAAGCATAGTTGTTAGCCAGTTAGCAACTTGGGTAGTTGCCAATGGAAAATTGCATCGCAAACAGTAGCTATTAACTAGTAGCCAGTAGTGTATAGTTAGCAACTATGGTTTCGAGAAATGCACCCCTGGTCAGTCTGGAAACTGCATAAGAGAGGGCAGTGGACTAGCTGCGGTGGGGCCCTGCTTGGAGTAGCCCTGCCTATGATAACTTATTTTATTTTATTTATTATTTTTTTAAATATATTTTTAGGGGCTTTTATGCCTTTATTCGATAGGACAGTCTGAGATGGTCACAGGAAGCGAGTGGAACAGAGAGACGGGGTGGGATCGGGAAATGACCCCAGCCTGACTCGAACCGGGGTCCCCGTGGGCATGCAAGCCCAAATGTGGGGGGCTTAGCGTGCTGGGCCACAGCGCCCCCGGGAGTACTTATTTGGGTCAATGATGTTTTTTTGTTTTTCTTTATTGATCTGCGAGGATTCTCCCTCCAAATATCGGCATTCGTACCTTAGCAACGCTGACAACAACCGCTGATAGGACGTTGCGTTTGACTGTCGATCAAAAGAATACTAAAATAATTCAAACAGTTAATCAAATCAACTGACAATGCTCATTGGTCATTTAAACAATTTTGATAGCTCTCTAAAATAAAGGTTCAGCCTAAAAAATATTTGGCTTGTTTGAAACAGATGGGAGACTGCCATAATTTGCACAATATACACAGCAAGAATTGGCAAGGAGATGCATTGTTTTAAGTCTCCATAGAGATGAATGGGAAATAACGATTTTTTCCCCCCAGTTGCCGGGTCTGCACACACACCCCTCCCCATACCCCTTCCCTCCCACTGTATATATGCTGCATGTGCTGTATATGTTTGTGCCTATATGGGTATATGGCCTCAATAGTGTATGCACAGTGCGCTAAGAGAGCGTAGCATGAACTAGCTTCCATACAGTAGATCGGAGATTAGCAATAGCAATAGCAGCAATAGCAGCAATAGCAATAGTAGTGCAGAAACTGCTCCGCTAGCTAGCAGACTTTAAAGGTGCTACTTGTTGATGGTGCAGCGGGGGGCTGGCGTGTCGCGCGTGCTAAGCCGCGGGCTGCAGATGTGAATGGCACAAAGGCATGATGGGATTTGGCACAAAGGCATGATGTCATGGCGGTGCGCGCGAGGCCTATTGAGCGCGCCCGCTGAGGCGTGAGGGCGAGGGAGCATCGGACGGCCGGCGCAGATCAGCACTGGGCCCGTCGAACAAAAGTATCTCGCGCCCCGATCTGCCTACACTACACGCATACAGTCGCCCACCCCTCAACGCCACGCCACGCCACGCCACACCGCCATCACGCTTCCTGCCGTCACTCTCCTGCTCTATCTCTCTCTCTCTTTCTTTCCCCTCTCTCCCACTTTCCCTATCCCTATCCCTCTCTCTCTCTCTTTCTTTCCCCTCCCTTCCACTTTCCCTGTCCCTATCCCTCTCTCCCTCTTTCTTTCCCCTCTCTCCCACTTTCCCTGTCCTCTCGCTCTCTGTGTCTCCTACAATCTCTCTCCCCCTTTCTCTGTCCCTGTCCCTATCCATCTCTCTCTCTTTCTCTCTCTCTCCCTCTCACCCTCTCTCTTGCTCTCTCTCTCCCTCTCACCCTCTCTCTTGCTCTTACTCATTCTTAGGTCTCTTGACTGGATCCACCGACTGACTGGTTGGACTGGGCTGGAGTGTTCAGACCCGTTTAGCTGACGTACCCCAAACACACACACACACACACACACACACACACACACACACACACACACACACACACACACACACACACACACACACACACACACACACACACACACACACACTAGGGTAGCATAGATGTGGCTGTGAACGAATGAATGCAAAGTATAGCAAAGGTGAAAGAGAGAGAGAGGGTGTGTGTGTGTGTGTGTGTGAGAGAGAGAGAGAGAGAGAGAGAGAGAGAGAGGGGGGGGGAGGGAGGGAGAGAGGGGATGCAAGAGAGAGAGAGAAGGGATGGATGTGTAGAGGAGAGAGATATAGTATAGAGATAAGATAGGAGTAGAAATAGAGAGTACAGTCAGGCGGGAGAGAGAGATAGAGGGAGAGAGAGAGAGAGAGAAGGGTGGCAGGGAAAATCAGGTTCAGCAGTGGGGATGGGAGAGTCGGGTGGGAGAGTGAACGAGAGAGTAGTAGGGCAAATGAAAGACAGAGGATGGGTGAAAAGAGCAGGGGGTGAGGAAGGCTGGAATATGAGGAGAGAGAGAGAGAGAGAGTACTATTTCCACACTAAAAGAATGAAGAGTGAATTGAAAAGGTATTAATATTATTTTGGTACAATTTCTATTCATGAACATAGTCAAACCTACTGAAGTAATAATCTATCAAAAGTAATAATAAGATTAAATAATGCTTGCTGAAGTGATTATTATTTATATGTTATTATATGTTACTAAATAATAAATAATATGTACTATTCATGAGATACATTTCCACAATTCTTCTATAAACATAATGAGTATATTAAAACATTTATATTTGACACCAAAATTGATAGCAATTGATCTTTGTTATTACAATTACAATTAGTCGTATCTCATCTCTTGGAAAAGATGACTATACTGGGGCCACACTGCCATGTTAAATGCATATTTGTGAACACAGATCTGTTAAGGACACAAGGTTGTGGAAAATGCTTTATGATGATTTTATTAGTTGCCTACTAAATTAAATTGCATAACAATATCAGAACTATATGAGATGACCGATCAAATAAAAAAAATAATCAAGCAAGTTTCTTCGGGATTCAAATGTATTAGAGTAGGTACTATGGTTGTGATTTTTTAAAAGCAAATTTAATATTAATTAAATTTAAATAGTGTAATGTCCTCACATCTCCGTAGCTCATGAGAGATAGAACATCAGTTTTGCCAAAAGTAAAAGTAGAGGTAAAAAATAAATCCTGCCACTTTCCTCGGCACAGCTATCTCCACTGAGTACCTGATCTTCAGTTAGCCTAGACAGTCAGCTGACTCTGATTCAATTTTTTGGCGGATTTTCTTTTTTAGGTTTTTGAGGCTTATTCAGTATAGAATACAGTAGAATAGAACAGAATATACTTCATTGTCATGCAAGCATGACATTTGTCTCTGATTTCACCATAAAAAACATAAATGTACATAGCTCAAAACATAAATACACACATAAAGTGTTGCATACATCCCCTCCCTCTTGCCACCCTTCCCAGCATACACATCAGCAAAGTCTACTTCATCAAGTGCAGCGGAATAACTGGTGTAACAGCTATGCAATATCACATGCTAGCATTGTACTATTACACCATGAATTTACTTCGTTCTACTTTTACTTTTGTCATCTCTCCTTATGAAAGCTGTCGTAGGATTGTCCTGAATGATGGTAGTATTGTCCTGATAGCTATAGTGATGACAGTGGTGTCCCCTGCCCCCCCATTTCCCCTGTCTCCTTTGGGCTTCTCCAGGCGGACTTTCCATTTGGCAAACCAGGGCAATTGCCTTGGGCCCTGACCAAATCTATCCTCCATAATGGGGCCCAACTGTTGCGGTAAACACACACACAAAAAGTAGGCTTGATCTTAATTTGTCACTGTAAAGTAATCAATGATATACGAATATGAGACAAAACACTTAAATAGCACCAAAACACAGAATGCTCGGTCTATACAATGGGTTTTGAGGGTCTCAAGTTTATATTTCGCCTAGGGCCCCAAAATAGCTAGATCCGCTCCTGCTGGGCTTCTCCAGGCACTGTAAGGCCATTAATCTCGATTGTAGCCGTCCCCTTTTGATGCGCGCTAGGCCTGGCCGCCTGCGCTCCCTCTGCTCTCTGTGCTCTCCGCATGCCGGGCATGCCACGCACAATAAGGAGGATTTAGCCGCTACGCTCCACTTCCAGCCCCATAGCGGCAGAGGCGGCACAGGCACGGCACAGGCATGCTAGGCTGTCGACCCGCGCTGCTACGTACGTCGAGCTGTGCTACACTGGCGTACACTAGCATAACTCCCTAACCCAAGTGTACACTAGCGTACACTAGCGTAACTCCCTAACCCTATTTTCTATGCCGAACCTTACCACGTCCATCACCATGCAGTACAGGAGCTGAAGCTGTAGTACAGCAGTGCAGGACTTACGGCTGGGCTGTCGACCTTGACTTACGCTACCATTACGGTGCTAGTTTAGCCCTATGCCTATCCTCCCTAACTCTCTATGCCAAACCTTAGCACTTCCATTACGGTCCTAATGTAGCCCTAACCCTAACCTCCCTTCTTTCCAGGGGTGGGGAACCGTTTTCATTCCAAGGCCACTTCAAAGTTCTCCAAGGGCCGTGCTATGGTGTCACGCTAAATGCTGTCCCCAACATGTTGTCCTGTCTGTGCCAAACCCCCATGCAGAGCAGAAGCTGTAGTGAAGGACTTGCAGCATATGGAACCCTGGGTTGCTGATACAGGGCTGCTTTGTCGAGTTGAGCTGCTATTAGCCTGTTAGCATATAGTCCTAAACCTAGCCTCAAATCGAAACCAAACCCCAAACCTCTTCCGGCCCTATTGTAGCAAAGGTGTCAGAGGAACAGAATACTGGGCTGTCAATATGGGCTATGGGGTTTGCCAAGTTGAGCTGCCAGGCTGTAAGCGTAGCCCTAGTAGTCCTAACCCTAACCCGAAATGGTTGGCTGTGGCTGAAACAGCTAAGGCATTGTTATGCCGGTGGTCCGAGTACAACCTCGGCCTGAGGTTAGTTCCTAATTCACATTCCTCACACTGTCCTAATAAATGTGCCTCCCTCCCCCCATATATATATTCCACATAAACATGGAAATTAATTTAAGGTACACTGTGCAGGAAATGGTCATTGAATCATTGAATCATTGAAACTGGGTTGCCTATTGCCAAATTTGATATTTTCATGAAAGTTTACTAAGTAATAAACTAATATTTTCTAGTATGGCCCAAGTGCAGTCATTTTTGCAGCTAAAAATGGCTATTTCTGGAAATTCAAAATGGTGGACCATGGAGAAGATCCCCCTTTTCATGTGTGAAAAGTGCATTTTTTCCAGTCATAATAAATACTTAGAATTTGATGGTGGTGGTAAGTATTCATGAAAAAGGTAACGTCAGTGAATGGATAGCATGAATTCTGGAAATAAACAACTAAAAATCTTACACAGTGTCCCTTTAAAAAGTTAATTCAGCTCTAAGCTAGTGCTCTGGGACCAGATAAAATATAGAAGATGTTACATCGACTCACTCAAATGTTTTTCCTATGTACCAGTAGGCTGGTAGCATCGCCCTAATCCAAAACCCTAACCCTAACTCTAACCACTGGCCAGGAGGGGTTTAGTAGCAAATCTCGACAGGTAGCGCATATCGTCAGGAGAGTGGTGCTGTAGCCACAGTGTTTAGTAGCTTAACTTGACAGGTAGCGCATATTGAGAGAAGAGTGCCGCAGTAACCAAAGGGTTTAGTAGCGCAACTCGACAGGCAGCGCATATCGACAGGAGAGTGGTGCTAGATACAGCACACACTGTTCCCACCCTCAGATTACTTCTCATTTGCATACTACAGTTCAGCAGTGAATGAATTAAAAGAAATACATTACACACAAGCAGGGATAAAATGGAAGATAAATGAACAAGTAAACAGTGTTCCACTATGTACAATATTTGTTTATTCTGCATTGTGTGTGTGTGCACTAGCACTAGCATGCTAAGTTCTAGAAAGAAGGAAATGGATTTGAGGGATGGACTTGTATGTGTGTGGGTTTTTTTTGTGCAATTTATTGCTGTATTCATTAAAATATTATGGTATTTCCTAGTCAAGTGAATTAGATGAGTTTTTTTTTCATTTTTGACCTAGTTTTAAAGGTTTACCTTTAACACATTTCTTCTCTGTATTGTATTTCTGAATATATAATTTCACACAAGTCCTGTAGCTTTGTAATTCACAGAAAAAGGTCAAATGTAGACTTCCACTTACAGATCCAAAACTCTTCATAGAACAATTAACAATTCTGAAATGTGAAATACTGTAACACTGACACCATTTCAACCTGAAAGGATTTGGGGTGTACATGTTCAACACCCCATGTTTCACTGTCTAATGTCTATTCTGACGTGTTTATGCCTGTAAACAGGGAGGCTGAAGATGGATCAGGGACAGTGTTCTGCCGTCTCTCCTCTGCTGTTTGTTGAAAGCTTGGAAGCAGGGCCACTGCTAAGGTTTTGGAGACCGAAAGCATAACTGGTCAGGAGGCCCCCCGCACAACAATGATAATAATAATAATAATAATAATAATAATAATAATAATAATAATAATAATAATAATAATAATAATAATAATAATAATAATCTACTAACTAATAATTATATGCTTTGTAATGTAATTCAATATTTTTTCCCGACGTTTTTTAGTCAGTCTCAATTTAAGAGGCCCAAATTTTGGGGGAAAAGTGGTCAATGCCCTAAGCACTGGTTGGTGCCCTAAGCACTCTGCGTCTGCGTACTCTGCTTGTGTGTAGCAGCGGCTCTGCGCTGCCTGGAAGTCAAGTCGAGTCACTAAGGCTGTGTCCTGTCCTCCACCGAACTCCATCACCTTTTTCCAAAGTGTCAATGAAGATCGCAAATGCACTCCACGCTGTGTGGGAACGCGACGGCGCCCGGGGTGAGAAACTCCAGTCACCTGGCGCCAGGACAAACTAGTGGGCTGGCACGTCGCTCTGGCCCATGCCAGTAGCAACAGCACCAGCACCCCCCTCGTTCCTGCTCTCTCGCTCGCCCCCTTTCTCCTGCCTCTCCCCCTCGTTCCTACTCTCTCGCTCGCCCCCGTTCTCTTTCTCATTCTCATGCCTCTCGTCTCGTCCCGTCCACGCTGCCGGCCCGGTAGGGACAATGTTTGGCCCTGCTCTGCTCTGCTCTTGAAGGGCAAATTTTTGGCTCCAGATTTTTTTGTTTGTTTCTTCTCCTGCACAGGATTTCCTTTTCCCCACGAGACCTGGGAAGCGAAGAGAGAGAGAGAGAGAGAGAGAGAGAGAGAGAGAGAGAGAGAGAGAGAGAGAGAGAGAGAGAGAGAGAGAGAGAAAAGAGAGTGTGAAACAAAAGCGAACTCTCCTTTCACCACAATATAAATTTCCTACTGCCCTCTCTCCGCTTCCTGCTCCTCCTACACTGACTGTATTTACACTCACGTTCATAAATAAATTATGATAATGCGCTAGAACGTTTCCCAGGGCACTGACACAGAGGGAGGTGGGTGCCACTTTAGAATAACTACCCCTAAAAAGCTTTATAAACACTTTCTTAACATTTAATAATGAACAAAACATTTACAAATGAGCGTTTCCCAGGGCATTGACACAGAGGGAGGTGGGTGCCTGTTTCTGGCGTGGCCTGTTTTGGCGATTTGGATGCTATCAAAACAACGGGGCACCGCCACCGCCACCTCGCAGGCCACACAATCACCACTGGAGTGGCCATAAGGCATACAGGGCATTTGCCCAGTGGTGGTCTGTTGATGATTTGGGCCTGCCCCTACATTGTGAAAAATACCAGCTACTGCACCTCAGGGGTGAATTTCTCAAAACCAAAGTTGCTTACTACATTAGCTACTTTGTTATTTTCAATGCATTTTCCCATTGGCAACTACCGAAGTTGCTGACAGGCTAACAACTTCTCTTTTGAGAAACTCACCCCAGAATTGGCAACAGCATGGTTTAACTTGAAATCTCAAGATTACCAGCTGCCTCAGAATTCCAAGCTAATTTAAAGCCTTATTGTAAGTTGTGTGAAGTTTTGAATTGCAGAGTTGTGTTCAAACAACACACACAACTCACAACACACACAACTTACAATAAAGATTTAAAATAACTTGGAATTTTGAGGTGGAATTCACTGGTTCACTTGTGATTTTCAGCTGGTAAACTTGTGATTTCAAGTTAAACCATGCTTTTGACATTGCAGTGTATAGCAGAATAAATTAACTATAAGTTATCATGACTTATCACTGATATCCTTTTTTACAGCGTATCATCAAAGGCATCAGTTCTCATGCCACTACAGCAGGCCTATCCGAAACTCAGATATACTATAAATAATGCATTTTGGGTAGTCCAGTCAACATATTAGCTCATAGTAGATGTTGTCTAAAAATGTTGTCACAGACTTCATAGTCTCTCTCAGTTCCTACTGAACTGATCCTAGCTGGAAATGCCCGTGCTGTGTTTTTAGTCCCGTCCCAGCCCTGTACACAATAGGGCCAGGGGGACAAGTCAAGGCAAATGGCCAGCCGTGACATTTAGCCCCATTCTAACACACAGGGCCTGCTCTGCTTAACACCAACCAACCACCCTTTGCCATGCAAAAGAATTGGGTGTTTATTTCCAAATAGGGAAATAATTGAGTGTTTATTTCCAAATAGGGAAATCATTGGGTGGTTTTATTTCCAGGTGGAGTATACAACTTTTTGTTGTTGTTTATTTCCAGAATTTATGCTTCCCATTTCGTAAATATGTATTATCGATTTCATTTACAGTATATTTACCACCACCATCTAAGTATTCATTATGACTGAGAAAATTACTCTTTTTATACATGAAGAGGTGGATCTTGTCTTTGTCCACCATTTTAGTGTCTTTTTAGTGTGCGAAACATCTTGGGCACAACAACATTCTTGCTTCCTAGCAAAAGAATAGAACGTAAGATGCTGACATCCACTTTTTAAAATCTTCCACACTTATTCGTCACACATGTTCTTTCCATTTATAATCAATCATTATTTGAAAGCAACTGGATTGAAACACATCTTTACATACTGGTTTTATGACCATTTACAGTGCCCTCCATAATTATTGGCACCCCTGGTTAAGATGTGTTTTTTAGCTTCCAATTATTTTATTTTTTTTCTAAATAATATGGGACCTTAATGGAAAAAAAGAGAAAAATCCAACCTTCAATACAAGTGCATTTATTCAGTGGGGAAAAAATCCCACATAAAGAAATAATTATTTGACATCAAATAATGTGTGTCACAATTATTAGCACCCCTGGTGTTAATATTTTGTACAACCCCCTTTTGCCAACAAAACAGCACCTAATCTTCTCCTATAATGTTTCACAAGATGGGAAAAGACAGAAAGAGGGATCTTCAGCCATTCCTCTTTGCAGAATCTCTCTAAATCATCCAGAGACCTGGGTCCTCTCCTCTGTACTCTCCTCTTCAGCTCACCCCACAGGTTCTCAATGGGTTGAGGTCAGGGGACTGAGATGGCCATGGGAGGAGCTTGATTTTGTGTCTGGTGAACCATTTCTGTGTAGATTTGGCCATATGTTTAGGGTCATTGTCTTGCTGAAAGACCCAGTGACGACCCAGCTTCAGCTTTCGGGCAGAGGGCAACAGATTTTGATTTAAAATGTCCTGGTATTTCAAACTATTCATGATGCCATGCACCCTAACAAGGTTCCCAGGGCCTTTGGAAGCGAAACAGCCCCACAGCATCACTGACCCACCCCCATACTTCACAGTGGGTATGAGGTGCTTTTCAGCATGCGCATCTTTCGTGGTACACCAGACCCACTTAGAGTGTTTGTTGCCAAAAAGCTCAATCTTGGTCTCATCTGACCAAAGCACACGGTCCCAGTTGAAGCCCCAATACCGCTTGGCGAACTCCAGACGCTTGCGTTTATGATTGTGAGTGAGGAAAGGTTTTCTCCGTGCATGCCTCCCAAACAGCTTGTTGGCGTGTAGACAGCGCCTGATGGTTGATTTGGAGACTTTGTGACCCCAGGATGCTACCATTTGCTGTAATTCTGTAACAGTGAGCTTTGGAGATCTTTTGATTTCTCTTACCATCCTCCTCACTGTGCGTGGTGGCAAAAAAACTTGGGTCCTCGTCCAGGCTTGTTTACCACTGTTCCAGTTGTTTTGAACTTCTTAATTATTCCTCTCACAGTGGATATGGGCAGCTGCAGTTGAGTGGCAATCTTCTTGTAGCCTCTGCCTGACCTGTGAAGGTCGACGCACATCTGCCTCACTTGTATGCTGTGTTCCTTTGTCTTTCCCATGTTTAAGAGTGGATAAGAGAAATGGCCTCGGTGTCACGTCATATTTATACCCCAGGGAAACAGGAAGTGATGAATTACTAATTAAATGTTCCTACATACTCTGGTAAACTTTGTAAACTACTGTAGAAATGACAGAAATGCGTCAATTATATTTATTTCCTGGGAATTGTTAAGGGTGCCAATAATTGTGGAACAGGTGATTTAATGAAAAATAATTATTTTTTAGTCAGGGATTTTTTTTTATTTTCTTACAATTCATTTGAGTTGAAGGCTACATTTTCCTACAATTTTCAGTGTGACAGTATTCTTCTGCAATAAACACTGAATTTATTTTAAGGCTTTTAACACATCTCAACCAGGGGTGCCAATAATTATGGAGGGCACTGTATGTTGTGTTTTAGTCATAGTAATGTTGGTATGATGTAGTCGAGTCTTTTCAGCAAAGAGTAAACACTCTCGCCAGTGGGCCCATCTACACCAAGAGGCTACACTACAAATGTTTAGTCATATTCTAAAATAGCAAATTAGGAATGGTGATGTTGCTGGTGATGTTGCTATTTCCCTTTGGTTGTTGAAAAATATTTAGTTTAGTTAAAATCTAATCTTTATGCCTAAAATTAAAGACTTAACTGTAAAAAAAATGATATCTAAGTCATGATAACTTATTCAGTTAATTTATTCAGCTATACACTGCCATGGAAACAACATAGTTTAACGTTTACCAGCTGCCTCAGAATTCCAAGTTAATTTAAATCTTTATTTTAAGTTTTGTGGATTTGTGTTTTGTTTAAACACAAAGCTGCAATTCAAAGCTTCACACAACTTACAATAAGAATTTAAATGAACTTGGAACTTTAGGCAGCTGGTATTTTTTTACAGTGCTGTTCACATTAAGGAGCTGTTTCCACATAGCAGGATATTTTTATATGTGGATATTTTTTTCTCCTGGTTACATTGGTTTTGGCCTTCCGTTTCCACGTAGCAGATATTTCAAATCCAGATATAAAATAGCAGGCTTTAAAAGTATCCTATTAAGGGGGCTGAAATGCATTTGTTACAATGGAGTATTTATTTTTATCCACATGTTGCGTTTACACCTAAACAGGAGAAAAAAAATACTCTGATAAAAAAAATATCCTGCTACGTGGAAACAGCTCCTAAGAAAGCTAGCTTAGTGTCAGGTCAATGGTGAGGGACATGCTTAGATATAGGGACTTAAAGGATTTATCCGGAGTTGGAACAAGTTTGCCTCATTTTTGCATGTTTGGGATGAAATACAGTCACTCTAGAGCAAAATCAAGGCAAAAGGATGCGTTTTGAGAAAGTTTGATAATATCACGTTAGCCTCGTTAGCCATATCAGCTATGCAATATGAAAGATTGCGGGCATCGTTTCTCGGCGGTTACACACATTTCAAAAACACAACATTTTAACGTCTTGCACAGCTCAAAACAACGTCACACTTACCTCGTAATATGTTGAGGGTATCCACACATAAACCGAAGTGTCCAAAGCCCTTCATGTATTCTTGAAAGGTCTGCAGAATGTGTTTTGTGAAGCTACTACCTTGACAATATCTACAATTACGGTCATGCCAACTATTTGACACAAAAGTCCACAAAGGAGATTGCCGAGTGCGTCGCATCATCAGCTGTGGTTACTCGCTATGGAAATAATCATAGCTGATGATGCGACGCACTCGGCAATCTCCTTTGTGGACTTTTGTGTCAAATAGTTGGCATGACCGTAATTGTAGATATTGTCAAGGTAGTAGCTTCACAAAACACATTCTGCAGACCTTTCAAGAATACATGAAGGGCTTTGGACACTTCGGTTTATGTGTGGATACCCTCAACATATTACGAGGTAAGTGTGACGTTGTTTTGAGCTGTGCAAGACGTTAAAATGTTGTGTTTTTGAAATGTGTGTAACCGCCGAGAAACGATGCCCGCAATCTTTCATATTGCATAGCTGATATGGCTAACGAGGCTAGCGTGATATTATCAAACTTTCTCAAAACGCATCCTTTTGCCTTGATTTTGCTCTAGAGTGACTGTATTTCATCCCAAACATGCAAAAATGAGGCAAACTTGTTCCAACTCCGGATAAATCCTTTAAAGCACGATGACACAAGTGTCATTGATTCTGTTCAGTCCTGTCCCCTACTAGAGGAAGTTCAGCATCCCTTACGCATACACATACATATACACACTACAGGCTACACATACACATACACACAATAGGCTACACATACACATACACACAATAGGCTACACATACATATACACACAATAGGCTACACATACATATACACACTACAGGCTACACATACATATACACACAATAGGCTACACATACATATACACACTACAGGCTACACATACATATACACACTACAGGCTACACATACATATACACACTACAGACTACACATACATATACACACAATAGGCTACACATACATACATATACACACTACAGGCTACACATACACATACACACAATAGGCTACACATACACATACACACAATAGGCTACACATACATATACACACTACAGACTACACATACATATACACACAATAGACTACACATACATATACACACTACAGGCTACACATACATATACACACTACAGACTACACATACACATACACACAATAGGCTACACATACATATACACACTACAGGCTACACATACACATACACACAATAGGCTACACATACACATACACACAATAGGCTACACATACATATACACACTACAGACTACACATACATATACACACAATAGGCTACACATCTTACACAAGCCGTAGAGCTCATCACTCCACACATACTTACAAAGGCGCTCGCATACACCCACACACACACGCGCGCGTGTGCGCGCACGCACACACGCTTTATCTCTCTCTCACTCACACACACACACACACACACACACACACACACACACACACACACACACACACACACACACACACACACATGCATCCATATTATCTCACACCCACAAATACACACACGTTCACAAGCTCTAATGTTTATATTAAAGATTTGATAAAATACACACCCATGCACTCACTCACTCATACACACACACACACACACACACACACACACACACACACACACACACACACACACACACACACACACACACACACACACACACACACACACACACACACACACACACACACGTGTAATCTAAGTCTAATAGTGCAGTAACACCCAAACACCAGTGCTGAGGCCCTCTGCCTGGGTGACTGTGAGGCCACTGATTTCCGGGTGTGATGATGGGCGGGGACACGTTGCCCCGGCGATAACCCTCTGTGCTGTGTGCAATCCAGCCACACACATTGCCCATGACAGACAGACAGCCACACATAAAGGACTGAGCTGGAAGCTAAAAACAGACCGGGCATTTTGGGCTTAGACTTGTCCCTCGTACATGTAACGGAAGCTAACTAGCAGAGTTATCCCGAAGGGGGACGAACAGGTGCAAGATGACCTCCGTCACAGTGGTGCCGTGACCCGGATGGGAGTGAGGTTTAAGGGGGAGAGTGTAACGGAGGCTAACTAGCAGAGTTGGCGTGGAACATTGGTAAACCTCCCTCCCAAAGCATCATACAGTATCGATACCGTTGGGATGGGAGACTGGTCTCTTGGTCCAGTGGTATCGTACTGTGTCTCCCATTGCCGGACCGTTGTAGTTGACAAGGTTGCAGGTTCGATCCCCGAGGGGGACGAACAGGTGCAAGATGACCTCCGCTCCATCACGTACATACAGTACACAGGCTGCTTTCTTATTATATACTATATCCTGATTTCGGGGGGGGGCAGCAAAATTAGCCCCTGAAGACTCTTGCCCCGGTGATAACCCTCTGTGTTGTGCACAATCTTGCCACACACATTGCCCATGACATACAGACAGACACAGGGCTGAGCTGGGAGTGGAAAAACGGCCCGGGTATTTTTTGGCAAAGACCAGCCACCCCCCATACTACAATTATGATGGGCTCAGTCATATATTGAAGATGCACCAATGATTACCAGTCCAGCCCCACTGGGAAATGCTCTGTATGCCAGATTACCAATCCAGTTCCACTGTGGAAATGCCCTGTATGACAGATTACCAGTCCACTTGGAAAATGCCCTGTAGGCCAGATTACCAGCACCGGGAAAATGCCCTGTATGCCAGATTACCATGCCAGCCCTGGGGAATGACATATTTTAAATATTTCTCGGGGGAAAACCCCAAACCCCTCCAAAAGAGGCTCTCTAACATCTCTTCTAAACCCCCAAAAGTCTTGGAACCTTGCGATTCCATGGAGGGGCCCTTTCTTGTTGTCTGGCCCAGGGGCCCAAGACCCAATGGGGGAATGTAGCTTTCCATTCTCAAATTGCTCTATACGTATATTGCTTTTTTTTACTCATGGGACAAACCCCCAACAACAAAATTGTGTCTGTAATCTTTAATCTTTTTTTGTAAAGGAGCAACACCCATGGAGGGGGCCCTTTCTTGTTGTCTGGCCCAGGGGCCCATGGAGGGGGCCCTTTCTTGTTGTCTGGCCCAGGGGCCCATGGAGGGGGGGCTTTCTTGTTATCTGGCCCAGAGGCCCATGGAGTCCTAGACCGTCCCTGCTGCTGAGGTGTTGCTGCTGTGTGCTGTGTGGTGTTTCGTACAGCCAGACCCGCCACACGCCACATGGCACATGTTTTTAAAAATAGTGCGCGATGATCGAGAGCGCTGTGCTTGTTTTCACACCCCTGCCTGTCTTATCTAGTGGGCATTATCTGGGGGAGCACGGGGCAATTATAAAAATAAAGCCATGACTATAGCTGTCCTGTCCCGAGGAGACTGGCCTGTCTGCAAAGAGAACAGGGCTGACTTTTAGAACCTTGTGGAACAGTGTTTAAAAAATGTGTTAATTCAACTGAACTCAATCAAGTTAACTTGAGTCGACTTATTGCGTAGAATGGGTTTTAGTGGAAATACCCAGCGTGACACATGTAATGTGATGTAATGAAATGTAATGAGTTCATTCAACATAGTTCTGCAACAAGTCAACAAACCCTTTTTTACAGTGAAGCCAACTCTACCAAAACAGGAAGTCTTTCATATAAATATTAGTAAATGGAACATTGCATTTATATCATTTGGAGGCAGGGATGAAGAACATCTATATTATTATATTATTATACAGATTTTCCTGATGTTTTGGCTCAAATCAATATTTTGGCTTCAATATAACATAACTTACATTGCTGTGATTCCATATAGAGGAATTTAAAGGCCCGCTACTTGACCTTGAGATTCTGTTGGAGCTGATCTAGGTCACCAGGGTCTTTCCAAGAATAGCATTTAGCTTATTAGCCATTTGCCTTGTCTGCCCTCTTAATTTCCCCTTGAGAATCGCAGGCATGTCTGTCTCTCTCTCTCTCTCTCTCTCTCTCTCTCTCTCTCTCTCTCTCTCTCTCTCTCTCTCTCTGTCTCTGTCTGTATACCACAGTAGTAAAAGAGAGTCGCAGGCATGTCTGTCTCTGTCTCTGTCTCTGTCTGTCTGTCTGTCTGTCTCTCTCTCTCTCTGTACTATTCCACAGAGTTGCACTCTTTTTCTTTCAGCACTTCTCTCTCTCTCTCTCTCTCTCTCTCTCTCTCTCTCTCTCTCTCTCTCTCTGTCTGTATACCACAGTAGTCAAACGCAGTCTCACTGTTTCTTTCAGCACTTCATGCCAGTGACTCACCAGCTGCTTTTAAATGACCTTTTAGACAACTGACGACAATCAGAACAGTTCTAATGAACAACGCGGAATGCCGCTCCCGCTTGTTGTCTGTTCTACACAACACACATTATTCACATTATATTGCTCCCCACCGAGGGGCCTTAGTTTGTTCCTGTGATATTGCTCACTGAGGGGCCTGAGTTTGTTCAGTGCCCTTACGCATGCCTGGTGGCATGTCAAGTCACGGGTGGGGTATTGCGTCAGCACGGGCCTGCCGAGAAATGGTGCAGAGAAGTTTTCAGGAAGATGGAAATGAGTCAGGCGTGATGCAGGTAAGAACAATTAACCATAAGGCTCAACTATGCAATAGTGCTGTCAGTCAATCTAAAAAGTGTCATGACTGTTTCATGAGATCCATGACTGTCTGATGGTGCCTTATGTTTCATATGCAGGGAAGGCCAACAGGGAGGGGTCAATTGTCTGGGGCCCGGCCCGGGGAGAGAAGGGGCCAAGAATTGGGTTTTCATCATTGTACGTATTTGGGGGTGGCTTTCAGATGACTTTGTCCTTTGTCCTAGCTGCACATGCACAAGTCTATGATGCTACAGTATATGTTGACATTAGGGCTGTAACGAAACACTCAACTCACGATTCGGTTCGTATCACGATTTTTGACCTACGGTTCGATACACCCCACAATTTCTGAAATGTATCTCCACTGAAGTTTGGAAACACTATCACATCAAATCATAAGGTTGTTTTCTGGAGTAATGGGTAATAAAACTTTGAAAGGGCGTATCAAGATACTGCCTCCTTGTATCACGATACAGTATCGTGACTCTGTGTATCACGATTTCTCGGTTCGATAGAATATCGTTACAGCCCTAGTTGACATGCGTATTTACTGTATATGACCTTTCTTTTCGTAAATGAGCCTTGAGTTGTGATAGGTCACCGCTCATCTGTTTAGAAGGTGCAGGATTCAGTAGAAAGTTCTCTATAAAAAGAAGACAATCCGCACACTTCAGGTCTATTTTTGTGCAAAGAACCTTTACTTGACTTGCAAGCTTTCGGTCCTTAGACCTTCATCAGGCAGAGTCTGTGCGGATTGTCTTCTTTTTATATGTAAATGAGCCTTGCCCAGAGATGGACAAAGAATATCAGTGCAAACTGACGGTGTAGTGGTATCCTATCGCATCATATTCTGCACCTTCACCTGTCACAGATCGTTGCGTCTCCTCAAGATACAAAATGATCACCAGGAGAAGCAGGATAGTGTCTGATGGTAGTCCATGATGAAATCTACAGCAACTTTTTTGTTTCTCCCCTGTCCATAACCTTGTCACGTTAAGATAAACATTCACTGTCTGAATTCACAAGTACATCTGGTCCCTCTAACCATGTGAAAAAAAAAAAAAAACAAATCAACTTAGCAGGTGCAGATGTCAGTCCTGAAAAGAAAAGAAAAGAAAAAGATCTGCAGATCAGCTCTCAGAGAAATCGGCAGAATCCTTTTGTGAGAGTGAGCAAGCGAGACAGCAGACTACAGACGACAACAACAAAAAAAAGAAAAAAAAAGAATAAAAAAAGACTTTTTCGCTGAGTAGCCCCCGCTGAGGTAGGCGGTCTACTTGTGGGCTTTGTTCCCACGGAGAGGCGTGAAAAGAAAGAAAGAAAAGGGTGAGAGGGGAAAGAAAGAGTGCGGTGACCTGGAGCAGAGTGTGGATGAGACGGGACGGGAGATGCAGACGGCAGGGCTGGACCAGTAGAAAATAAACCGAGTCGGGCATTTTCAGCTAGGATCGGTTGATCTCCAGGCATTTAGAATGATAATTAACCCATTAAAACACAGAGTTATAAGATTGCTGTGACCAGAATAGCAATCACTTAGTCATAGTACATTACTAAAGGCCCTGTGTTGTCATATTAGAGTAGTACTATGGTAATAAACCTTTCAATGACTAATACAGCGTGCCACTGATGGCACAGCGTGCATTATGGGGCTACCTCGGATTAAAACATTTTTAGCCATCTAATATGAGCTCTTGTGACTGCAACACCTATAATGCTTTGTTTACATCTGACCATCTCGGATTGACCTGCTTTGTAACGGCATGAGGACTGATACAGTCAAAATCATCAACAGTCCACTGGGCAAATGCCCCGTGAGTCATATGGCCGCTCGAAATGTGGCAGACACCGATGGCGGCAAGGGGGGGAGGGGGTTTGAAGGGGCTTCCACCTGTGACCTGGGGGTCAAGCCTAGAATGATATAGAGTAGTGATTCTCAACGGGGGCTCTACAGCCCCCAAGGAGATCGTTAGGGAAAAAAAAACCCTACTTTGTATCTGCACTTGTTGCTCTGTATATTTCCTGTGCACTTTGTGTCTGGTAGTGATGTTGGCTATGATTATATCCTCGTTTGTAAGTTGATTTGTCTGTCAAGCGTCTGTCAAACATAATGTAATGTAATGTAATGTAATAATGTAATGTAGGGGGGGGGCGTTGAAAAGGATACAGCTGAGAGGGGGGTGGGGGGTGCTGAATTGCCACTGGGGGGCATTAGTCTATTTTATTTTTTAATACCTGGGCATTGGCAAGGGCATTATAATGAGGTCAAGAGTCCATTGGGGGGGCTTATGATGAGGTCAAGGGGGCATGTGTTCAAAAAAAAGGTTGAGGACCACTAATATAGAGGGAGTCCTGATGTTTACTTAGGTCTTTTCAGTGTAGTTATCCAACATTCAACATGAGGAATAAAAGAAGAGCATTAGACAGCAATTTGCTGCAACCCCGCCGTGCCTCCAGACACAGACGACAGACACATGCAAAATGCAAGCAAGCAGTCAAATCCCATGCGCATGCAGGGCCGGTTTTAAGCATAGGCCGGCTAGGCGCCAGAACTCAAACTCGCCTAGGGCACCAAATAAGCCAGAACCGGCCCTGTGCCCATGTCACACACACGCACGCACACACGCACACATAAGCATGCACACACGCAAACATACGCGTCCGCATGCAGAAGCGTCAGAATGCATATGCACACACACATGCGCTTGAGAGATTTCAGCAGGAGCAGTCAACATTTTTGAAAGCATTCCTGAACATATTTAATTACAGGAGTTAAAATTGCAAGATATGGCTGTGCACACACA
>NC_085868.1:51760127-51765127 GCF_034702125.1 Engraulis encrasicolus | reverse complement strand
CCTTAGTGGTATTAGGCAAGGCAAGGCAAGTTTATTTGTATAGCGCATTTCATACACAGGTGCAACTCAATGTGCTTCGCAAAAATAAACTAATGCAAAAAGAAAGGAAACAGGGAAGAAAGAAGGAAATAAATAAGAGTCAAAGCACATTTAAAACATTAAGATAAAACATATGGCAAAATAAAATAAAATAAACATAAAAATAAAAAATAAGAATGATATATAATTTAAGCTAGGGCAAAGCATTAGTCTCCATGTCGCTACAGCAGGCCTCTCATACAGTAGATTGGCAGATTAAGCATTTTGTCTGTTGCAGTCAAAATAGCTCATACCAGAGGACTACATATTTTTGTTACAAGCATTGTCTCTCTCTCTATGCCTGGTGGACCAGTCTTGTCCAGTGTTGCCAGATTCGGCGGGTGCCCGCCCAATGGGGCTACTTGGGATGAGTGTCTGCGGGTAAAAATCGGAAAAATTGGCCATTTGGCTTTTTTTTTCAGCTGTTTTGGGCCCATAGAAGTCAATGTAATTTGTTGAATTTGGGCGGAATTTTGCACATTTTGGCGGTTTTTGAGAAGCTTTTGGGAGGGCTTTGCTCAGACACATCTGGCAACACTGGTCTTGACTGAAATCCCGACCTGCTTTATTCTCCCAGGCCAGCCCTGACTGAAGGACTTCTGGGAAAGCCATGAGAGTGGAGAGACAGGGGACATGTGACAACCAGGCGACCAAACTGGGCAATTGCCGAGGGCCCCCCTCAGCAGAAGGGGGTGCCCCTAGTAAGGACAGGTGATGTGTTCAAATGACAACGATGACAATTTACATTGTGAGTGTGGCATACCACCAGGGCAGGATTACCCATAAGGGTTAGCGCCACAGTGCCCAGGTGCACCAACCATTTTTTGACCAGTGAGGGGGCACCACAAGACACAAACTTAACACATATTGTTCATAAAGAGGGTACCAGTGAGGTATGGTGCCCGGACACCACATTGGCTTAATTTGGTCCTTCATACCACATTGCATACCATCCACATCCTTTAAGGTCTGAAGAGAGGGCCCCATGTCCCTCCTGTGCCTAGGGCCCCCATAATATCTTGACATGGCCCTGGTCACGTGGGCATGTCGGTGCCCGAAGAGAGGGCCCCATGTCCCATGTTTGCCTAGGGCCCCTATAATACCTTGACATGGCCCGGGCCACGTGTGCATGTCGGTGCCCGAATGTCTTTGGCAGTTTAATGACCCTGGAAGTGGCATATTAATGTCTGTTTGCTTTTCATCTCTCTCGCTCTCTCTCTCTCTCTCTCTCTCTCTCTCTCTCTCTCTCTCTCTCTCTCTCTCTCTCTCCCATCACTCTGTTCATTGTTCTCTCTCTCTGTTTCTCTCCCTCTCTCTCTCTATTTCTCTCTCTCTCTCTCTGTCTTTCTCTCTCGCTCTCTCTGTGTCTTCATCTTTCTCTCTCTCTCTCTCTCTCTCTCTCTCTCTCTCTCTCTCTCTCTCTCTGTCTGTCTGTCTGTCTCTCCTTCTCTCTCCCTCTCTCTGTCTTTCTCTCCCTATCACTCTGTTCATCGTCCTTTCTCTCTATTTCTCTCTCCCTTCTTTCTTTCTTTCTTTCTTTCTTTCTTTCTTTCTTTCTTTCTTTCTTTCTTTCTTTCTCCCTCTGCCAGTCTTCTGTTACTTTGTTACATCATTCCCTCATCCCAGCTGGGTGTTCTATCGCTACAATTGATTCATTGCAAGTCATGCAAGTCATTCCAAAGATACAATGCAAAAAATGTAAACGTTTAGCTGCCATACAAATGTATTTTATGACAGTTTTACTTCTTTACAAAAGTAGGTACCCTGCCTGCTATACTGCCACCCTACTGGACCACCACCGTACTGCAGTCATACCACACCCTTACACATAATGTAGGGACTCAGTTATTAGATCGTCGCAGGGAATTACAGTATTTCTCAATTGGTTTTGTACATTTCTCGAATCTCTCTCGCAATTTGCAAAACATAATATTCATTCTCAAAACAGCTTTAACAAATGGCAAAACATGGTGGATAACCTGCAAAACCGAGTATCTTGCTCAAAACTCTTATTTGTCTTTCAGAACCAAGTTTTTGTGTGTCAATGAACGTATCAGCGCCAGCAGAATGGTTAGTCATTGTGTCATAGTATATGGACAAGCTAGTCAAATCAATTTCTCATGTTGTCAATTGAATAGTACACTCTTGAGGATCTTTTCTGAAGCGAAATGTTGTTTAGATTGGATGGGAAATGTTGTAAATTCAGTTTTATATTACATTGATCAGATAAGATTGAGATAGTTTCATGCATTCAGTGACAAAGCTTTTTGAGTGATATGACAAAAGCAATTGATAATGTACGAAATCACTGAGAATTGTACACATCCATGGCATGGTGGACGAGAGCATTGTTATATGCCGAAAACAATGAGAAACTGATTTGACCATGTGCACAGGTAACACCAGGAAGTCACAATTGAACAAAGACATTTAGTTTGTCGATTTGATTGGCCACCGCAGGTGAAAGTCACTCCTCATTTGTATAAGTTCACTTCGCTTAGTCAAAATCACGTGTATGTGTCCCCGCCGTTACTGTAACAGATCTCTGACATGGTGGCACGTATTGTATACACACATAGAGCTAGAGAGGTAGACTGCTGTGCATAGCACCATGAGAGAAATTACACAACATAGTTCATTCAAATATATATTATACAAACAGTTCACAGTGCACAGTCACAGACTTACCGTACCACACCCTTAACAGATGTCTGAGATGGTGGCATGTACACTTGTGCATACATCCATATATTGTATTGTATCTATAGCCAGTTCAACTGCTATGCATAACACCATGAGTGAAATTACACAACATAGTTCATTCAAATACATATTATACAAACAGTTCACAGTCACATAGGCCTACAGTACTTACCGCACCACACCCTTAACAGATGTCTGACGTGGTGGCACGTACACATGTGGCAGTATATACAACGTTTTTTTTGTGAGAGCCTCCACACCTCGAAGGTTTCTTTTTCAGCAGGTGCAGTTTTTCAAGGTACTTCAGTCTTCAGTTCAGACAAGGAAGAGCGCGACACTGCTTCTTCACAGTTCACCACTTTTTATTTGTTATTTTTTCAAAAAGAAAAAATCAAAAAGAAAAAAGAAAAAAGTGGTGAACTGTGAAGAAGCAGTGTCACACTCTTCCTTGTGTGAACTGAAGTATATACAAAGTACAACCATACATTGTATAGCGAGTTCAACTGCTATGCATACCACCACGAGCTAAATTACACAACAAAGTACATTCATATACATATTATGCACACCGTGCACAGTAGTAGGCTATACTTTAAACACAAGACCCCCTGGCCATGCTGTATACAGTACATGTGAAGGAGAGGAAACGTATGGAATATTTACACTGGATGGATGCTGCTTTGAGGATTTGTGTGCCCACCACACATTGTCCCCTGCCACATTTCACAGTAGGTGTGTGTGTGTGTGTGTGTGTGTGTGTGTGTGTGTGTGTGTGTGTGTGTGTGTGTGTGTGTGTGTGTGTGTGTGTGTGTGTGTGTGTGCGGGCGTGCGTGTGTGCACGCGCATGTGTGTGTGTGTGTGTGCAGGGCCGGCTCTTGGCATAGACAGACAAGGCAGTCCCCTAGGGCACCACATGTCTTGGGGAGGCCAAAAATAACAAAAAAAGTGTACAGAATTAGAATGTCAAGCAAACAAAAAAGCCCCATAATGCACGCCGTTCCACCAGTGGAGAGTTTACTATGACATAACACAGAGCCTTTAGTAACACACTACGGCTTCGTCATTGGCCTTCTGGTAACAGCAAATTCAAATTCTTGAAATTAAAGGGGCTCTCTGTAGGATTAAAAGTTTAATTACAGTAATCACTGTCCCGAGTCAGCCGATGCTTATTTGAGTCATTAGTGAGTGAACGATGATTCTCGCGACCACTTTGACGGTCCGTCCGATGAGAACCCACATGTAACTTTAGACAGAGCAGGACGCTACGAGTGTCGTGGGAAAAATCGCTTAACATACAGTATTCCGATTTGTATCAACTGCCGGCATTCTATGATGAAAAACATTCTCACAGCAAGCTTATTTAAACAGCATTTTGTCATGACGTTGTAGATTTTGAGACAGGCATGCCACGGGCACCATGCAAACTATGTAATCCTACCTTGTGCCCCTTTACTGTAACATTGACGATGATTATGCACTGGGCACTGGGTCAGCTGTGTTCAGTTGGCTGTACATCAGTGGTTCTTAACCTTTTTTCTTGAAGCACCCCCTAAACTCTGCCCAAGACAAGCCGTGCACCCCCAAACCAAGCGTCTATACGTGTATACGCACAAAAAAGTGATTTAAGTGAATAATTACAATGATTCTTGCTTTAGACATTAATCAATTCTTTAATAACTTCACATTAGGTCCAAAACATGTTTTAATTTGTTCTTGATTTGGCCTAATTATGAGGTTTAGAATTAGAATTTTGATCACAACCTCAACACAAACAAAATTCTGTGCACCCCCTGAAATCTCTGGCGCACCCCCAGGGGGTGCCCGCACCCCAGGTTAAGAACCACTGCTGTACATCACCATGTTCACAGATGGCCGTTTCTAAATGCATGAAAAGGGAAGGGGGTGCTCGGCTAGGCCTAGGGCACCAACTTGACTAGAACCGGCCCTGTGTGCGTGTGTGATGTGGTGTCGAAGTGTGTGTGCAAGCATATGTGCGCGTTTGTGTTTTAACAATGGATGTATGTGACCAAAGAACTGTTTCCATGCCTTCAGCTCCAAGATCAACTGTATGCATGATGTACGTGTGTGTGTGTGTGTGTGTGCGTGTGTGTGTGTGTGTGTGTGTGTGTGTGTGTGTGTGTGTGTGTGTGTGTGTGTGTGTGTGTGTGTGTGTGTGTGTGTGTGTGTGTGTGTGTGTTCATGATGTACGTGTGTCCCAG
>NC_085868.1:51755127-51757627 GCF_034702125.1 Engraulis encrasicolus | reverse complement strand
GTTTGGCTTTCTTGTGTTGTAGGAGAAGTTTTCATTGAAGGGTCTGCTTTATACCAATAGCAGCTTTTCCCCCCAAAAAAGTACAACAAACCTACACTACGTCTGCAATTTTGTAATTTTTGTCGTAAGAGACAATTGCATTGAGGGGGTCAGGCGCTGTGTAGTACGTCCTCTGAAATGATCAACCAGATCGCAGATCAGATTGCGGTAGATATGTTCTAGATTTTTTTACAAATCTATTTATTAATTGTTGTAGATATTTTTTTACATTTTTTAAAAATATTTTAAATGATTTTTCATCAGCGTCTGTAAGTGTCCTGTACAGTGCTGCAGCACGTCCTCTGAGAGGATCAACTCTAATCAGATGAAGGGATTTTATTCTCATTAACAAGGGCAATAGAGGACCAAGGACACTGATTAATTATCTATTTAAAACATCATGTACTGGCTGGTGAGAAAAATCATCAAGCGTCCTCCTCCTCCTCCTCCTCGCTCCACATAAATACGATAATCTTCAGATCACACAGAGACAAGTTTTATTGTCACATATAAAAGTGAGATATCATCCTCCGTGCTCCAGTTCTTCACTATACCTGGTGCGTCACACACCTGAAAATTATACTGTCACACACCTGCTTGGTGGAGAAGGATCAAGTGAACACAAAAACCCCTACACCCCAAGAAGCGGTTTCTTCAAAGACCCCTGAGTCCAACTACTCACTTGACATAATATCTTCAGGTCACACAGAGGCAAGTCGTACTGCACTTCTTCAGATCACAGAGAGGCAAGTCATCAAGTCCTACTGCACTTTTACCCTGCTCGGTGGACAAGTTGAAGAACTCTGATACCCTGAGGATCAACAGAAGACTCCAACCTCTTCAAAGACACTAAACACAGGTACGATTACATGACATTACATTACATTACACCAGTGGTTAATGTGATTGAGTGGTCCGCACACCGGGTATCCAAAAAAAATGAACTTGGAGGATCCAAATGTTGCCAATTGTATAATGAAATTAAGTTTTTTATATTTTTTGGAGCATTTACCCAGTGTGCAGACCACTTCATCACACTGTCTATCCTTTTTGCCTGGCACCTGGATTATTGTTTTGTGGATGTGCGCACCCCAACCTCCAAATCACACAAGTGGTTCCCAAATGAAGGGAGTCGGGATCCCTTGGGGAGGACAGAGGGGACTTGGCATAAAAACAGCATAAAAACTTCACTTAACAGCTAACATAAGAATTAGTATTCACTTTTTTTATAATAAATGTACTGTACTTAGTTACTTTCCTGCGAATTTCTAGCAATATTAACAGACAAACTATTAATGGAAAATTAATATGGGTGATAGAAGGTCGCAAAGACATTCCTAAGTCCAAAAGGACACCGAAAATAGTTTGGGAATCATTGCATTACATGCACTGACACTATTACTCAAAGCCACTTGGAGTTATTACAGGGTATTTGTTACAGTCCCTGAAGCAGTATGCGGTTAGGTGGCTTGCTGGAGGGCGCTTCAGCTGTGGATGAAAGTGTATGATACATATTCTTCCCTCTAAGGTTTTGGATTTCAAGCTTTGATCCAAATAGCCAACCAGCTCCCCAAACCGCTAAGCCACAGGTATGCTTAATGATGGTACATTCACCTGACTTAAAAAATAAAGAATAAAGTCAAGTGAATGCCGTGGCATAATCGGTAGGGCTGTCACGCTGAGGACCCGGATTCGATTGCAGTCCGAGGTCATCTCCCGAATAACTCCCCCCCCCCCCCCCATCTCTCTCTCCCACTCCCTTCCTGTCAACATCTCAACCTGTGAGAAACCTGAAAAATATCTACCCTATTATTAATGTATAAGTACAACAGTATGATGTGACAGTTGTTGCACGTTATTCCTCTGTATCTACAGAGGGGTTTTCACATATGGACATATGAACCTATGTTATTAGCTTACTGTCACCAAAATTATAATGTTAATTTAGTCTCTCAGTAATGTCATAGCAATGTTGTTATGATGCAGTTGAGTCTTTTGAATAATGGGCGAGCCCGTCTGTGCAAAGAGGTTTGTACATAAGCCTGTCCCAAACCATTGACCTGACACTAAGCTATTTCATTTTATGTCAACAGTAAAATCTTAAATATAAGACATGAGCATTGGATTTTAACGGTGAAACTACATATTTGTCAACTACCAAAGGGCAGAAAGAGGCTATTATACTTTGTATCTCTTCTACTGCATTTATATCTACATTACACACCTCTGCCACTGGGGTAATGGGACACTGGTGGACAGATACCCTAGTGAAAGAGGTAGTTACAGAATCTGTGTGCGAATGTGTGTGTGCGAGTGTGTGTGTGTGTGTGTGTGTGTGTGTGTGTGTATGTGCGTGCATGTGTGTGTGTCTGCCAGTCCTCTGCTGTGCCCCGGCCAGCGTTTCCATTCAGCTCTGTCAAACACCACGAGGTGTCAAGACGAGAGAGGGAGAGATAGAGAG
>NC_085868.1:51740127-51745127 GCF_034702125.1 Engraulis encrasicolus | reverse complement strand
TTATTCTATTCTTCTTCAGGCATACAGCGGCACCTCTCTGTCTCCACCTCTCTCTCTCTCTCTCTCTCTCTCTTTCCACCTCTCTCTCTCTCTCTCTCTCTCTCTCTCTCTCTCTCTCTATCTTTTTGTCTCTCTTTCCATCTCTCTCTCTCTTTCTCTCTCTCTGTCTCCACCTCTCTCTCCCTCTTTTTATCTATACTCTGTCTCTCTCCTCTTTCTTTCCATTTCTCTCTCTCTCTCTCTCGCTCTCTCTCTCTGTTTCTATCCCTCTTTGTTTCTCTATCTCTCTCTCTTTCTCTCTGTTTCCATCTCTGTCTCTCTCTCTCCCTCTCTGTCTCCACATCTCTATCTCTCTCTCTCTTTCTCTATCTTTCTGTCTCTTTTTTTCTCTCTCTCTTTCCATCTCTCTCCCTCTCTCCCTCTCTCCCTCTCTCTCTCTCTCTCTCTCTCTCTCTCTCTCTCTCTCTCTCTCTCTCTCTCTCTCTCTCTCTCTCTCTTCATGTCTTTCTTCTTACGGAAACATGAAGTCATGCATTGTACACGGAGTGTGCCGTTTTAGACCATTAGACTACCAGGGCGTCTTGCACATATCCTACATAGTTTTAGACTCTACACACTAAGGACACTAAGGCCCATACACCAATTACCTTGGCCAGGGGTACGTTTGAGGGCATTTCAGTTCTGGTGTTGTCATTTAGGCCTACAAAAGCTTCCGTTCTGATATTTTCATTGTCTCAAATTCCTGTGCAGTTATCATATAGGGTAGGCTACATGTTTATCACTGATTTGCACGCATGCACGCACACACGCATGTGCACGTGCACGTGCACGTGCACGCGCACACGCACACACACACACACACACACACACACACACACACACACACACACACACACACACACACACACACACACACACACACACACACACACACACACACACACACACACACACACACACACACACACACACACACACACAGACTTATCTTGGTCTTTCCTACACAAAATGTACACACTTCACAAACTATTTTTCCTATCTCATGTGGAAGAGTTCATTATTTGAACACAAACACCAGTGATAAAGAGGGGAGACAGTTGACCTCAAGCCCTACTTTTCGATAAGACAGAGTGAGAGAGACAGAGACAGAGAAAGAGTGAGAGAGAGAGAGAGAGAGAGAGAGAGAGAGAGAGAGAGAGAGAGAGAGAGAGAGAGGAAGAGAGAGACATAGAAAGACAGAGATAGAGAGACTGTGTGTCTGTGTGTGTGTGTGTGTGTGTGTACAGTATTGTGTGTCTAGATGTGCGTGTCTGTATGTGTGTGTGTGTCTGTGTGGGTCTGTATTGCCCCTGAGTGTTGTTGTTGTGTGTGTGACTGACTGCATGTGATATAATGTGAATGTTGGTGGTGAGCTATTTTTACTTGAAATGTTTCTTTGTTCGGCCGCATTAGTCATACAAAGGGCTGAAATCCCCACGACATGGCACACAACACACTCAGGAAAGAGGCACTTCTCCTCAATGCACCAAAACATTACAACGGGCGGGTAGGGTGTGGTGGTGGGAGTAGTCCCCTGAATGGGTGGAGAGGGTGGAGTTGCCCCCTTACTGTTGAAAACTCATGGGCAGAGTACACTAACTTCTAAAAGAACAACACGTTTTCAAGCTTTCAAGTTGATTCATCCACTTGTAAATGAGAAAATGACTCTCACAGTCTATGGGAAGAAACACCCACTATTAAAAACCGACTGATGGGCTGGTATTGTGTCAATATGAGCTACCTGTTGAGCAGACCTACCAAGCCATTGCAATGCACTAGGGCTTGGGTTTAGCATTAAAAGCCTATTGGTAGTTCATCTCAACAAAGCATCTCATATTGACACCTCCACCAGCTCCAAACTAACACTTCAAAACAAACCTGCCATACATTTTACTTAATGTACTGCAGAAGGCATAATCTATCAAGTATTGAGTGCTTGGCACTCTAAGATGAAACTTTCGAAACATGGGCTAGCTTGTAAAAGAAAACCGTAATGCAGGCAATGGTGGAAATATCGGTTAGGACGGGGCTCCTTGTAGTAAGAAGGACTGTCACAAGTTCTTAGAATGTTTCAATCATTCACCACATCAGACTTTTTGACAGGGTCGATTTTCAGTCAGGCATCTTGGTGGGCACCTCAGAAATTGCCTACTGTGGCTTTAAACTCAGTGGTTTTACATACAGTGTTGAATCTCGCCCTCCAACCCGTGCCTGCAGTTCACCTAGGGAGCGCTGTCGAGACAGCAGAGCTCATAAGGCTGGCGCTAATAACTTGACATTGTGCTCGCTGTCGGCTGAAACTTGACAATATTACTGTAAGTTCTGAGAAACCATTGTGGATTTCAATGAAATGTACAGTACAATAACCTGGGAGTTATGTCCTTCTGATTTCCTACAGCTTTGGCATTTATGAGTCAGGCTCCGCTAGCATCTTGCTAACAAAATTGCTTTACGGCCGTCGTGATCACAGCAATGCAGCCGGCCGACCAATCCAAACGCAGTGTGTGAAGCCACTCGTGACGTCATATTGACAATAAAGTCGTATTTTACAAAGATCCAGCCAGTTTAAACATTCAAACTAAGTGCTGTTCGAAAGGATAATCTATCCTGCCTTTTGGAAAAATAAATTGAAACGATGATACCAATTCTCTCCCAAAACAATGGCAGCATCGTGGTTGAGCTCCATGGGACCCCATTCATTTCAACAGCCTCTGCGCTCCTTGGCACTCCTCTGCGCTGTCTGGATGGCGCCACTTAGTGGACAGTACCACCCGGAAAAAGTTGCGAGATTCCTCTCTCGTACTACCCATAAACACTCTCTGCTTTAAATCAGTCAGAAAACAACATGTCCACCAGTTTTACAGGGCTATCAGTCATTCCAGATGTTTTTTGACCAGAGGTGACTGTGTTCCCTTGGCCCTGAGTCAGACCCCGACGCAAGAGAGATACACACAGACGCAGCAATGAGGAATGAGGAATGTTTGTTTTCGCCTACTTTTTTTGCTCATGTGTGTAAATTTAGACGAGACTTCCTTGGGATGGCTGGCCGTTTCCCAGCCCCACCACGAGGCCCATCGGCTCATCAGCCACTGTGTGTGTGTGTGTGTGTGTGTGTGTGTGTGTGTGTGTGTGTGTGTGTGTGTGTGTGTGTGTGTGTGTGTGTGTGTGTGTGTGTGTGTGCGTGCGTGCGTGCGTGCGTGCGTGCGTGCGTGCGTGCGTGCGTGCGTGTGTGCGTGCGTGCGTGTATGTATGAGCCATCAGCCCATTAGCTATGAGCGCTGTGGGAAAGGTTTATGCCCCCTGGGCTGGGCCGGGGGAAAGCAGTTTCCCTTATAGACCTAACTGGGGGGCCGGGACCCAGGGCGCCGCTAGACATAAGCAGAGTACGCAGAGTGCTTGGGGCACCAACCACTTTGCCCCTAAAATTGGGGCCTCTTAAATTGAGACTAAAAAAAACGTCATGCCAATAAATTGAATTACATTGCAAAACATACTCATTTGTAGATTATTATTATTGCTATTATTTATTTCTGAGGGGGTACTCCTTACCAGTTATGCTTCGGCCCTCGAAAACCTTAGTAGTGGCTCTGCCCAGCCTCATCACGAGCCCTCATCCCATCAGTCCTCAGCACTGTGGGAAAGGTTTACCGGTATGCTCCACAGGCCGGGGTAACAGCACGTTGGGAAAGGTTTATGCCCCCTAGGCCAGGCCGGGGGAAAGCAGTTTCTTTTACACACCAGCCATTACCAAACTGGGGGACGAAACCCCAAAATTGGGTTGTTTGTCTCTGTTGTCCAGAGCACAGTGTTGTCCAATGTAAAAGTAGTAGTAGTCTTACAGAAGTAATTACAATACTGTGTTATGGTATTACATGGTTTCAACTTTGCAATATCATTCTTCCCAGAGTCAGGGGTGTCGTACAAGGGGGTTAAAGGAACAGACCACCATTTTTTTTAATTTTCGCACATATGCAGTATTTCCAAGCATTATTCATGGATGTGCGTATCATTTTCTTCTCAGTTTTTTCAGTAATTACACTTATTGGATCAGAATTATTAGCATGCTTAGCATAATCACTGGAAGTGAATGGGGGCATTAGCATCAAACCACAAGTGATCACAGGACAGGATTAAAGAGGTGGGGGTCCATCGGAGCTGAATATACATAGGGCCCACATTTTCCTGCTACGCCCCTGTCCAGAGTACAGTGTTATCCAGAATACAAGTAGAAGTACTCTTACAGATGTAATTACAACACTAGTGGTATGGTATCACATGGTTTCAACTTTGCAATATCTCATCACTAGTGGTGTAATTACATTTGTGAAAGTACTTTCTACTTCTACTTTATACAACTCTGGTGTGTGTCCCTAAAGTATTGCGTAACTATGCCGCAGTCTAACTCAGTGGCTGCCAAACTCTTTTCTGCTGGGACTCCCTATTTTCACGACCCCCGACGCACCATATCCTTAACGACAAACATGTTTTTGGCCATTGCTAACTTTCCGATCTGAATATTCTAATAATAGAAAATACAGTACATTCATGTGCCACAAGTGAATATGGTCACTAACCGATTTATGAAGGGATATTACTGGTTATTATTATTTCCTAGTTTTGCACAATGTACCTTCTGACTCCCCTGCAGTACCTCCATGGCCCCTCTAGGGGCCCCAAGCTCCATCTTGGGGACAACAATAGGACACACAGCGTGAAGACATTCATCACTTTCCCTCACATGTCAAGCAACATGGACACAAAGACAGACAGGCATATACACGTAGATACTGTATGTGTACTCACATACAAACATGCATTGGGTAGTTCACAAACATACACACACATACAGTATATGCACACACATGCAGTATACAGAAACACGCATGCGGATCCACACGCTCGGACACATACACACACACGCTCGCACACGCATACGCACACGCACACACACACGCACACAC
>NC_085868.1:51727627-51735127 GCF_034702125.1 Engraulis encrasicolus | reverse complement strand
AGGAAAAGGAGGAGGAGGTGGCCAGGAGGGCACTGCCAAGATCCGCCTGAAGGGGGCGCTGCTGCGCACCTACATCTTCAGCATCCTGGTCCGCCTGCTGATGGAGGTGAGGACTTAATGACTGAATGAACTTATTTTGACTACATATTTTTTTATGTAAAAACAGGATACAGCAACTGAAACCATACATTAAAAGAAATAAATAGACATAGAGAGACACAAAAAAGCCCTAAGGGCCTCCACACATCGAAGCACTGCTCTGCCAAAGGTCGATTCCATTGTTTTTAATACAACTCCACACCCCGCGAATGTCGGCCAGCTATTAGGAACAAGTTCTAGTTTGTCGGAGCCACCCATGCTCTGCTGTGGTGAAATTGTGTGTGGGGGTCGGAAATGTGTCAGAAGCGAAAGTGCTCCGCAGGGCTGTAGGAACCAATTTGCGAAGGCCCTAAGTCTTATTTCCATTGTGGTCCCTCAGGTTTGCTTCATCGTGGTCCAGTACATGATCTACGGCGTCTTCCTCAAAGCCAAATTCACCTGCGAGTCCAAGCCCTGCCCCCACACCGTGGACTGCTACATCTCACGGCCCACCGAGAAGAACATCTTCATCGTCTTCATGCTAGGTGAGTGTGTGTGTGTGTGTGTTGATGCTGTTGTTGTTGCTGTTGTTGTTGTTGTTGTTTTTGTTGCTGTTGTTGTTGTTGTTGTTGTTGTTGTTGTTGTTGTTGTTGTTGTTGTCGACTGCTACATCTTACCCCAAACGGAGAAGAACGTCTTCATCATCTTCATGCTAGGTCATTAGACGAGTACAAATTATAATAAATACATGTCGTTCTTGTTGCTGTTTATGTTGCTGTTGTTTATTGTAATGGAGTCCAACTACAAGAGTGTGGCGTGGAACGTTAGTAAACACCCCCCTCCTGAAGCCTCATATAGTATCGGTAGCGCTTGAGCTATCAAACTGCTACCCGAACTGTTGCGTTGACTAGGAGGTGGCCAGTTCGGGACCCGAGGGGCGCGATGCGCGGTAACACCTCAGTAACGTTATGTTGTAGTTGTTGTTGCTTATGTTGTTGTTGTTGTTGTTGTTGTAGGTGTGTCGGGGGTGTCCCTCCTCCTCAGTGTCCTGGAGCTGTATCACCTGGCGTGGAAACAGTGTCGCCGCTGCATGAGGAAGCGCCGCGCCGCGCAGCTGAAACTACAGCAGCAGCAGCAGCAGGAGGACGACGAGCAGCGACCTTTAACCCCGTCCACCATCATCGCATCGTCGCCGGAGCCTCCGCCCCCTCCTCATCTTCCTCTTCCTCATCATCATCATCACCACTCGATGCCCATCACAATGCCGCCGTGCTCTCCTCCGCCGGATTTCAGCCAGTGCGTGCGGCAGGATTCGCCGCAGTCCATCCACAGTCATAACCACAACCTCGCGCCCCACACGCACCCCAGCTGCCCCGCCTACAGCGACAGGCTATCAGCCAATCAGCAGAACTCTGCCAACATGGCGGCCGAGCGGCACCGCGGGGGGCCGGGAGAGGACTTCCTGGGTAGGCCGGTCTTCATGACGCCGACCAATACGGCGGCTCCCTCGCCTGTCAGTCACTCTCCCTCAGCCAATCATGTAGGCCTACCTGAGGAGGGCGTGGGCGGGGCTTGCCCCCAGGTGCTGGCCAATGGGTTTGTGAAGGACAAGCGGCGTCTGAGCAAGACGAGCGGGGCCAGTGTGCGCATGCGGCCAGATGACATCGCAGTGTAGCGTCTTATCGGGGAGGGGGAGCAGCCATGGCGCAATGGTCAGAGCGCTGAACTTTAGATCAGAGGGTTGCAGGTTCAAATCCCATCCTTTCAATAAAGACGCTTTTGCACACCTCTGTAGTTGGGCAGGTGCGTAGGATGTTATCCCAGCCGGGTTGTCAGTGAAGTGTAAAGGAATCCCGCACACTGTCCATTCCACCAACAAACTTTAATACAACGTTTCGGTCATCCAACCTTCTTCAGGTAAAGTTCTTACCTGAAGAAGGTCGGATGACCGAAACGTTGTATTAAAGTTTGTTGGTGGAATGGACAGTGTGCGGGATTTCTTTTCACTTCAAATCCCATCCTTACCAGCACCTTCATTCATGGCTGAGTTGCCCTTGAGCAAGGCACCTAATCCCACATTGCTCCAGGGACTGTAACCAATAACCCTGTACCTAAATAACTGAAAGTCACTTTGGATAAAAAGCGTCAGCTAAGTGTAATGTAATGTAAAGGGTGGATTAAAGTCACGTTCAGCAGTTTCTGCTGTTGCCTGAAGAAGAAGAAGAAGAAGAAGAAGAAGAAGAAGAAAAAGAAGGAGAAGAAGGAGAAGAAGAAGAAGAAGAAGAAGAAGTGATCAAGTATGCCATGTCTTCCCCACAGGGCTTTAAATGTACTATTTCATCATCAGCCAAAATGGATTGTACATGTTCAACTGACTAGCCAAACACACACTCACTAATGGGTTAAAGTGCCTAGTAAGTTGGTCTTTTCTACCCTCCAAACTTATATTTCACCGTATTATGAACACAAACCAGGATTTCCCCCTGCACTTTAGGACTATATTGAAGGCAGCCATCTTTAAAACAGACCCCTCCTTCTCTAGGCCCCCTGAATATAACTTAATTGTATTGGAAATGTATTTTCTAAGTTTCCTTTACAAAATATGTCATATTTCATGTGAAGCTGCAGAACATTAAAACTATTTTGAGGGCCGGTTGAAACGGCTTCAAGGGCCACAAACGGCCCTCAAGACATAGGTTCCCCACGCCTGATCTAGAGCCCGGCTTGCCCATGAGCACAGTATGCCTTAAAGCAACACCATATTGTTGAGGTGCCTGCCTAGATGCCTGCCTGAAAATTGTCAGTCATCATTTATTTCCACCTCATGCTTTGAATGTATCTGCAGTTGATACCACTGTGCTCATCTCTACTGATATTATATGTAAAACAGACAGATTTTGAAAGTTTTGGTTTTCTACACACACACGGCGGTAGCAGTCGTTTTTCATCGTTTTCAGACGTTTTTTCCTGTTTTTCATCCCACAGTGCCTGCAGTCGATATAACTGTTCACTGATGTTTACTGATATACTACATACACCACCGGTGGAACCTGTATTCACTTTTTAAAGATATTTTTTGGTCTTTTACAACTTTATTGATGATTGGACAGTTTGAGAGGTGGACAGGAAGCGAATGGGGAGAGAGATGGGGAGGGGTCGGCAAAGGACTCGGGTCGAACCTGGGTCGGCCGCATGGCAGACGAGTGCCCTACCTGTTGGCCACGGCAGGGCCCTGTATTCACTTTTTAATGACTTGTTTAAGCATTGACTGACTTGCGAAGATGATCAATTAACTTGAAAATGTCGCCTAGTGTGCCTTCAATGAACATCCACATCCCTACCATGCCAATGCTAAGGAGGCCAGCCAGCGGGGTTCTCAGGACAAGAGAAAGTGGATGTCTAGAGAATACGGGAGCTTCAAACCTTAGTCCGTCCGTGCAGGGGCGTATCAAGAAATTGTGGGGCCTATGTACAATCAGTTTCAATGGACCCCCCCAGCCATATATCTACATTCATTGGACTGTATATGGGCCCCCTATATACATGGGGCCCTAGTGACTCAGTCACAGTTTACCCCCCTGAACGATGGCCCTGCATCCGTGAGGAAAAGTGGGATTTACTGTTGGAGTTGAGGCGAGTGCAGAGGACATCTGAGTGGACATCTAAGCATCTTTACTTGTGAGCAACTGGACAGGCCCCAAAAAAGAGGTCCAGCTGCCTGCAGATAAACTTATCTGGATAACATGATCTAAGGGTTCATATGACACGACAGGACAGTTCATATGACATGACCTTAATGACCTTGTTGCCACTCCCTGCCACTCCCAACCTGCTTTGCTTACACTATGTCATCCATGGTCACTAACGTCAGGTTTTTTCATTCTCTGACTGAGAGGAGAAGTGTGCAGTCAAATAAACATGGATAACATGATCTAAGAGCTCATATGATACGGCTGTACAGTTCATATGACATGACCTCTTTGACCTTGATGCCACTCCCTAACACTCCCAAGCTGCTCTGCTGCACATGTGAAAATTGAACCGAATTGAACTGAATTGAACTGAACTGAACCGGTGTTTGTTTTTGATACTGTATTGTCAAGGCACCATGTGAACTTTATGATTGTTGGTTACTGCAATAGCAAGGAACTGTGGTAATTGTGTTTTTGTGATTATGATTTTTTTTTTGTGCGCTACACAACAAGAAACAATGCCTTAGCTCCTCTGCACATGTGGGAACTGAACTGAACTGAACTGAACAGGTGTTTGTTTTTGATACTGTAATGTCAAGGAAACCATGTGGACTTAATGATTGTTGGTTACTGCAATAGCAAGGTGGTAATTCCACTGTGGTCATTGTGTTTTTTTGTGATTTTTTTGTGCGCTACACAACAAGAAACAATGCCTTAGCTCACTTATCAAAAGGTCGCATATCAAAGACAAAAATGGAGTTAAAAAAAAACAATTTACACACCACTGTGACGACAGAAGTCAATAAAATACTTTGCACTACACTGGAGCTGTTCTTTTGAGCTTATTACGCATTGCTCTTATGTTTTCTACACAACAGAAGTGTCAAAAATAAAGCCTTTAAAAAATAATGATAATAGTAAAAGAAACACGGTATCCTTCAATACAGGTAACTTGTCTGAATAACTAAGTAGACATGTGTACTTGAATTACGATCTACACTGGTTGGATCAAGTTTGTGGTGGGTTCTTGCTGGATTTTCAGTGTTTTTCAGTAATAATACAGTCTATCTATCTCATTAGGTACAACAGTGTAACATTTATGTAATATCACCAATAATTTACTTTTACTTTTACCTTTGACACCCCTGCTATACAAGATGTTTCACAGTAGTTGTACAGTTTTAGATGGTTATGGACACTTTGCGTCCTGTGATATGGCCCACAAGGTAGACGTAGATGCTTTTGAAGGTTACTTCACACTCTGACAAGTCCTCTAGTTCCATAAGATTATTTTTAAATTTCACTTTGTGTCCTGCAAAATGGTCTACTAGTTGGTTTCTTTTGAAGGACACTTTATGTCCCGTGAGATGTAGACGTAGATGCTTTTGAAGGTCACTTTGCATTCTGAGACGACCTCTAAGATGTTCACGAGACTTGGAAGACAACTGCATCTTCTCATCTCCTCTCCCTGTCCTCACTGGGCACGAAGAAGATTGATGCACCGAGACGACAGCTGGAGATGTTATGGCTTTTATTTTTGACTTTGAACACACATATCAATAAACACACATACACATACACATACACATACACACACAGAGATACAGTTCCCCACCCCTGCATTTGAGGGACACTTTTCATTCTGACATGTCTTCTAAGATGTTCAGGTGACTTGGAAGACAGGCAACTGCATCTCCTCATCTCCTCTCCCTGTCAACATCACTGGCACGGCCAGATCATGAAGAAGACTGATGCACCGAGACGACAGCTGGAGATGTTATGGCTATTTATTTTTGACTTTGAACACACAGGCATACCAATACACGCAGACATACAAACGCACACACACAGGCAGACACACACACACAAACACACACAGACACACATGCACACACACAGATACACACACACACAGATACACGCACGCACGCACACATATACACGCACACACACACATACACGCACGCACGCACACACACACACATGCACACACGCATGCATGCACGCAGGCACGCACAAATACACACACACACACACACACACACACACACACACACACACACACACACACACACACACACACACACACACACACACACACACACACACACACACACACACACACACACACACAGCTGAGTGCAGAGATGGGCTGTGTCTCGTGATCCTCTCTCCGTAGATATGTCTCCTCTACTGTACATTTCAGGGTCACTGTCTCCTGTACAACACACACACACACACACACACACGCACGCACACACACACACACACACACACACACACACACACACACACACACACACACACACACACACACACACACACACACACACACACACACACGCACGCACTTCTATCCTGCACAACACAACACTGAGTAGCAGTGGCTGCGGAATAATTGCACATTGGGCCCCAGGGCAAAACACTAATAGGGCCCCCCAAGAACATAAGTGGGTAGATGACGTGACGTGTAAATTTTGCTGTCGCAGGCTCTTAAAATTAAGTAAATTCATGCTTTCAAAATTGGCAATGCTTTAAATGATGACACTAATGTTGTTGTTGTGAAAAAGTCATGTGTAATAAATACAGAGCTTAAATAAGTATACTTAATTTTGAGTCAAATGTCACATTTGTCCTATGGTGTGACTGAGGCAAGCCTGGTTCTCCATATTAAAACATTTTAAAATAAATAATCAAAGCTCAGTCATTTGTCTAAACAACCCTGGCATGTTTTTCTAGGTGTCTATTTTAGCAAGTGGCAATGCTTAATTTTTTTCCTGTTTTTCTGAGACCGTAGGGACTTATGAAACTTTGTCGCAGAAAACAATGTCCTGTAGTGTGACATCATATTTTTGGTTAATTCTGTGGATAATTATCTATTGTTGAAGCTCCAGCGGTACATAAATTGTGACTTTAGACCCTTAAGAAGCCAATGGCAAGGGTGGATTTTAGATTTTTCTCTCAGAGTTCTTCAGTCAATCAATTATGTTTTGCTACCACAAGATGTATTAGTTTTGTAGTCCTTTGGTGTGACAGCCATAAAATACATTTTGACAATAGTGTATATTTTTCATATTTTTTTCTTATGTAGATGTATGAAAATGCATCTTACTAAAGGTGAAATTGTATTTCAGTTGGCAACGACATGGTTTTAAATTAACTCAAAAGCTCAAAAGTCCTATGGTGTGATGGTAAAAGTCCTATGGTGTGATGGTAAAAGTCCTAGGGTGTGACACTTTGGAGTATCACACCAAAGGACAAACAGGTCACACCAATGGACTATATTTGAGAAATAGCTTTTAAAACAACTGGTAGTGCATTTCTTGTTGTTGTTGTTGTTGACTAGATAAATATTGTGTATTCAAATTACTTATTCCTTTATTGGCTTTTGGAATGTATACTTTGATGCATTGTTGATTAATATTTGCTGTTGATTTTAGATACTGTCAAATGATATAAAATGTCATTAATGGTGCTTTGAAACCATAAAATATAACGGTAACAGTGAAGGAAAGATCAGTGAGAGAGTATATAGAGGAGTATAGATGAATAAAGTATGCTGTGGAGAGCTCAATATACAGCATAAATGTGCGGTCCAGCTTGAGATACCAAACAGGCACTGGCCACTACACACTACAGGTTCAATGGTGTGACAGTCATAGCATACCTACAAAAGTGTAATGGTCATGCCAAGGTCACACTTCAGTATGAGTCTTATGAGCTCTGCAGG
>NC_085868.1:51707627-51720127 GCF_034702125.1 Engraulis encrasicolus | reverse complement strand
GGAGGCTGGAGTATAAGTTTGGGTCACAATTATTATTAACATGTCTGGTAATGTTTCATTAACCAGCACAATTTCGTAAAATATGGAACAAGATGATGAGCGGAACAAAATCTGACGGTGGTGACATCTGACGGTGTGAGACAAAAAAACACTATTTTACATATTGTGCATTTTTTGCTCACATTAGCCACTTCGTTTTCGCTCTGTTTCTTAGGGGCTTCATGCCGCTTCTGAAAAACTATATATAATTAACATTAATGTAACATAATACTATTAAAACCCCCGACGGTGTTGACAGTTTATGGTTGGGACAGTACCAGTGTACAAACAAATTATCAAATTGAGGAGGAATTAGTAAACTTACAGGAGCTTCAGTGATGGTGAAGTATTCAGTAGAGCTAAAGGTTTGAAAAGGGGTCCTAAGTAATGACAATGACCTTGCACATACCTGATTTTATTGTCTTTTTAAAAAAATCTGACGGTGGTGACTAATATGCTGGACACACTTTGAGCAATCAGAAAATAGTAGTAAATATTGCTTTACACGCACTATGTGCATATCTGCAGAACCACTTCAATATGGACTTTCACATCATGGTCATATTATTCAATAATATCAGTGATTTTTACATTTTAAGTCAATTGAGATGATGATGTCTGTCCTTGGGACAGCTGTTTTTACAGGGTGTGGGCAGGTTTATAGCCATGAAAAGTAATAAAATTACACTTAAATATTTCAAACGACTGTACATTTGTGTAACAGACCCCTGGGTCTTTACCTGGATTCATTTTGTTCATGAAAATGTAGTTTATTTTCAACAGAATTGGCAGTTTATTGCAGAGACATGTTTTAGCTGCTTTCTCAAGAATCAGTGTTACCCATGACTGCCCTTGCTGATGTCATGTCTAGTCTAGCCTACACCTTATGTGCATGATCACTGTAGGCATGTTTGAAGAATGAACTTTTCCACAAGCCTGGAGAGGTTGTGTTTGGTTATGGCTGCTTTGTCGCTGTGCTGGTAATTACAGTCTTACCTGCCTGGACAACACCTGTGACCCCACTGAGGAGTGTAGAGAGGTCAACGAACAGAGTTCACGGATGTTATCCCCAGCATTTAAAGAAAACATGTTTGGGGATTATAAACAAACTCTCAAGTCCTTTTTTGGATATCCACAAAATGTTATGGTACCTGCACTCTGGTGATCCCCACTACACCACCTTTGATAAGCAGAAGAACGACTTAATGGGCAATGCTCCCGGCACAACAGCAGGATGTTAAAGATTATGAAAACAAATGATTGATTATGCTTAGAGATGTCCGATATTGGCTTTTTTTTGCCGATATCCGATATGCCGATATTGTCCAACTCTCAATTTTCGATTCCGATATTGGCCGATACCGATGCCGATATATGCGGGTTATTTTTCCTCATAACAAATTTTAGGTAAGATTACAAATCTGCTGTTGTGGAACAAAATATGCTTAATTTTATTGTAATGATCCACTACATGCATTCTCGAATGCAACAAAGCTTTCCAAATATTAACATGGTCTTGGCAAAATAGACAAATAATTAAGGAGAAAAGTGTACAGTAATTCAAGCATTACTATATCGGTTTTGATAGGTCAAAAATCCGATACCGATATTGACCGATATTACATTTTATGCTATTATCGGGCCGATAATATCTGTGGGCCGATATTATCGGACATCTCTGCTATTTGGCTATTATACAGCATTCTAGTCTGATTTGAGGGCTTCCAATCCACTTCGAATGGGCCGTTCCAACAACTCCATTTGTGATGGAGTGCCCTCCGCTCAGCTGTCTTGCTCTCAACCCTAAGCCCCACCAAGGACTCTCTAATGCCCACATCGGGGCTGTAGGACCCCTGTTGAGAAACACTAGCTAAACATCTTAACCTTAATCCTGAACCAGCTTCTCGTATAGGCCGCTGGTCATTTGGCGTCATATTTTGAAGCCTTGTCATTTAACGTCATACAATAAAGTCGTGTCATTTGGCATCATATACTGATTTCAAACAGAGAGAATCATTTATTGTGTTCACACTGCTCATTTGTTTACTGGTTGTTTACTGTTTACTTGCTCATTTGTTTACTGGTTGTTTATTGGTAATATTGTAGTTTTTTATACCATTCATGTTTTCTCACATCAGTCGCAGTAGTGAAAATGGTGTCATGTTGTACTCCGTCCACAGGGGGGAGGTATTGGTCTGTGAGCTGCAAAGGAAAGACTCCACAGGGCGCTTTATTATACCAAACAATAGATTTATTATTTGTCTTCCAACACCACTGCCCTCGACACCAGGAAGTGGTTCTGTACCAAATGATTTTCTTTTTTTTTTTTGTTCTTCAGTGAAGTTATTACACACGATGACTTTAAACCACAGGGACAGAAACATGGAGACAACCTATCAGCATTTTTTCCTTTTTTTTAATGATGTGTTTTTGTTCCACGTCTTTTATTTATTCATTTATTTGTTTATTGTCATATCGGTTTTCTAGAAAAAAAATCTTCCCCCAACTGATCATCTTTCGCCAGAACATCCAGTCTCCTCCTCTTCCTCCTCCTACACCTTAAAAAAAAGAAAGAAAGAACAGAAAAGGGAAGAAAATGCCAGTGGGAGAATTGCTTTGCGTTTATTTCGTCCATAATGGTGTCTATGGTAACACAGAGGAGGGTGGGGGTCAAGGAGTGAGGGGCGAGGGTGTGTGTGTGTGTGTGTGTGTGTGTGTGTGTGTGTGTGTGTGTGTGTGTGTGTGTGTGTTTGGGGGGGATTGGTTAGTTCAGAGTGGAGGGAGACATGGTTGTCTGTGTGTTACCATGACAATGTCAACCAACCAACACTGACAGACACCCCCACCCCAACACACACACACACACACACACACACACACACACACAAACACACACACACACACACACACACACACACAAACACACACGGACACATCCACACACACACACACACACACACACACACACACACACACACACACACACACACACACACACACACACACACACACACACACACACACACACACACACACACACACACACACACACACACACACACACACACACGCCCCTCAACGCTTGACCCAGTCAATCACCCCAAGAGGGGCCGCATCATTATGAAGTCTACGGGGACTTCTCGTCTCTCTCTGAGCCCCCCCAAAAAGAGAAGACGTGTTTCTCTGCAGGGTTGGACTGGCCATCTGGCCTGCAGGCATTTCCCGGTGGGCCCCACAGTCGAACCCTCCTGGGCCCCTATTTTGAGAAATGTTAAAAAAAACCCAAACATTTTTCACATTAATGAAGATAGGGGCCGACGAGGGTGTGGGGCCCACCGTTGAGTCAGTTCTGCACCGCTAACTATGGGGGGGGGGGCCCTTTAAACCAAAAGTGCCAGGGCCCTATTTGTCCTCCAGTCCAGCCCTGTTTTCTCTAAGATACAAAAACAAAAAAGGAACACGGAAAAACACCCCTTCCCTCAGTCTCAGTCTTTACAGTTAATTTGTTTGTGTTTTCTTGTTTTGTTTTGTGCTTTGAGTCTCCCTTGATAATACTAGCGATCTGTATGAGGTCTTCGTTTGGTTCTTTTTTTTTTATCATACAACGGAAGTAACAAAGGAAACGACATTTAAAAGAGTCTTTTTTCTTAACAATGCACAGTATTTAGTAACAGGGCGGGCAAGGCGGCCTCACCCACATTTGTACACACACACACAAGCACGCACGCTCGAACACACACACACACACACACACACACACACACACACACACACACACACACACACACACACACACACACACACACACACACACACACACACACACACACACACACAGAGACACACGCACACACACACACTCACGAGACAAACAGCGGAAAGTAACACAAGTACATCACACACACGCACACACACACACACACTCAAACATTTATACAGTACTTAAAGACACGCGCTCTCGTTAATACACACACTCACAAATGCACACACACACACACACACACACACACACACACACACACACACACACACACACACACACACACACACACACACACACACACACACACACACACACAGAAGTTGTAGTCTTCAGGAAATGGGATGACATGTAAACAAATAGTCCAACACACTGATGCCACTCCTCAATGCGAGATGAGAACTTCTCACCGTTTTATCAGACAGTCTTGTCTTGTCCTGTATGCACGACACGTACCGTATGTATGCATGTATGTATGTTTGTATGCACATCGTGTGTGTGTGTATACACAGTACATACTGTATATGTGTGTGTATGTGTGTGTGTATGTATGGAAATTCTCCTTGTTATATCCTGTAGTCTCTGTCTCCGTTTCTGTTTTTGTTCATGAAGTTCTTCATATTTTGTTCAGCTCCTGTACGTAGTTGTATTTGCGTTTTTTAAATGTTATTTATTTGATTTTTGTTCTGGGTCCCAGCTGCCTATGGGGGTTCTCCTCCTCGCCAGCCAGCCGGCACTGGTCCAGGAGAGGCTTTCCTCCTCCTCTCCCTCACACTGGGTGCATCCCAATATGTGTCCTTGCCTCCTCCACTTGTGCTTGTCTCCTCGTCCCGCCTCCTGGCCCCTCCTCCGTGGAGAAAACGATAAAGTTTCCCAGCTGTCAGCCTCGCCACAAGAACTTTTGAGGGACTGTTTTTCATTCACCATCCCAATTGCAAATGAGAAAAAGACTTTACAATTGAGCTTTTGCAAGATATTGAAATATAATGCTGTTGTCAGTGATGTCATCATGACGAGAAGCAAGTGGAGGAGGCAAGTGGAGGAGGCAAGGTCACATATTGGGATGCACCCACTGACAGTAAAGTTGCCGTGACTCCCTTTTTCTCAGGAGGTCACAGGTCAGGGATGCAGTGCTGTATTCCCTCATTTTCAGGTACCTTTGAGAACTTGGCACTGAGTCGGAGTCCCTGCCAGAGTGTGTGTGTGTGTGTGTGTGTGTGTGTGTGTGTGTGTGTGTGTGTGTGTGTGTGTGTGTGTGTGTGTGTGCGGGTGTGTGTGTATGACCCATTTTCTCACTATAGAGTACCGTTGCAGCGAAAGTTCAGGCCACTGTCACACGCACACGTCTACACATCACATGACACACACCCACACAAACACGTACGAAAACTCAAGAGTAAAATCCTTCTCCTCTGGATCTTGTCAAGATTTCTGTCGTCACAGGTTCACAAGTGTTTGTACTGTACTGTATGTTTTTCACACTTTCACACGTCTGTCCTAGGCTCATATTCCCAATCCCAGCGTTTAGAACATCAAAATCCCATTCCCAGCGTTCAGAACATGAAAATCCCAATCAAAGGGTTCAGAACCCCATCATAATGCCAGTATTCAGAGGATTATAATCCCAGGGTTCTCTGGTAAAGCGTTCAGAACATGATAATCCAAGGGTTTCCAGGCCCGACATTCAGAACATCATATTCCCAATCCCAGTGTTCAGAACGTCGGAATCCCAATTCCAGGGTGCTATGGCCCAGGGTTTAGCACCTCATAATCCGAGCGTTCAGAACCTCATAATTCAGAACATCATAGTCTCAATCCCAGGGTTCCCTGTTTCAGCGTTCAGAAGATTCCGATGATCATAACATCATAATCCCACGGTCATAAAATCATAAAATCATAATCCCACGGTTTCCAGGTCCGACATTCAGAACATCATGTTGCCAGGGTTCCCAGGGCCAGGGTTAAAGTTCATGCCCATGTCCCCGGGGCCCCGCGGCCTCATCTGCTGCATCATCATAGTCTGCTGCTGTTGTGGAGAGGGCCCCCCCATACCCTGTGGAGGGGGGCCCCCACCCATGCCCTGAAGCTGCATCATCATCGTCGGCGACCCCCCAGGGCCCGGGTGTCCGTACATGGGGCCCCCACCTCCCCTCTCTTTCCCAGGAGGCCCCCCACCTTGCACCATCATCCCGGGGCCGGGGCCCCCCATCATGGCTTGTTGCTGCCCAGGGGAGAGCATTCGATGCTGGGGCCCAGGGCCGCCCATGCCCCCGGGCCCCCCCTGTGGAGGTCCACCCATGGGGCCTCCTCCAGGGCCCATGAAGCCCTGGGGCCGCATGCCTGGACCTGGTGGACCCCCCATGGGCATGTCCTGGGGCCCCCCCATAGGTCCCATCATACGAGGGCTGCCCTCCCCTCCCATCATGCCTTGCATCTGGGGAGGGAAGCCCGGCTGTCCCGGGTGAGGGGGGCCCCCGTGGTGCGGTGGTGGGGGGCCCTTCCCGTCTCCTGGGCCCCGGGGGAAGTAGGAGAGCGTCTGGCTGGGCTTGTCCGAGGGCATGATGCGCGACAGGTCGAACTCGGGGATGCCCGACGCCCCCTGACGCATCACTTCCTGCAGGTCCGGGTCGAACACGCCCCCCATGAACTCGGGGGGCCCCCCGCCTCCGGGACCACCCCTATCGGGCCCCCCTCCCATCCTGCCCATGGGGCCCGGGCCACCCCCCTCACCCGGGAACCCCATGCCCGGCGGGAAGCCTTGAGGTCCAGGCCCGTTGTGTGGCGGGTACGGCCCCCCCTGCTGCTGTGGAGGCGACTGCCCCGGTCCATGGGGCCCGTGTCCAGGTGGGTACCCCCCCTGCCCGCGGTGGTGCGGTGGCATGCCCATGCGCCCCTGAACCATCATACCCTGTGGGTGGTCCATCATCATACCCTGTGGCATCATGCCCGGGCCGGGGCCCATACCGCCTGGGTGGTGGGGGGGACCCCCCATGCCGGGGCCCCCCATGGCGCCTGGGGAGTGCATCTGGCCGGGCATGGGGCCTCCTGGCATGCCGTGGGGGTGTCCGTGGGGGTGTCCGTGGGGGTGGCCGTGGGGGTGGGGCATATTGGGGTTGCCCATGGCGTTCATGGACATGGGGCTGAGGGAGGACATGGGGCCCGAGGAGCCGGGACCCATCATGCGCATACCAGGGTGACCAGGGTGCATACCTGTGGAGAGAGGAAGAGAGAGAGAGTGAAGAGTTAGACACATAGGCATTCAGATGGGCAAATAGACAGGTGGCCAGGTGCTTCCGGTGCAGTCAGATAGTCAGAAGGAAAGACAGGTAGAGTGCTGAATAGATAGAAAGGCAGAGAAAGGCGGAGAGAGATGGTAAACGAGAGAGGGAGGGAGTCTCACAGACAAGATAGATGTACAGAAATAGGAAGTAGAGGAGAAAGAAAGGCAGAAAGATAGGCGAAGTGAGAAACAGAGGGAGAGACGGAGCGAGATACATAGAGAAATTCAGAGACAGATAGAAAGAGAGACTGAGAAAAACAGTCAGAGACAGAGGCAGACAGTGAGACAGGAAAAGAGAAAGGGGTGACAGGAAAAAAAGAGAGGGAGGCAGACAGAGGAAGAGAGAGGGATGTCAGGAGAGAGAGAAAGATGGAGGAAGAGAGAGGTGGTTGAAAGAGGGAGAGAGAGACACAGAGGAAGAGAGAGGGGGATGACAGGAGAAACAGAGGGATGACAGGAGAGGGAGACAGACGGAGGAAGAGAGAGGGGGGTGAAAGAGGGAGAGAGACAGATGGAGGAAAAGAGAGAAGGATGAAAGAAGGAGGGAGGGAGACAGACAAAGAGAGGAAGAGAAACATTCAGGTTCAAGCTCATTTCACAGATTCGATTGTAAAGAACAAAGACCAATCCATACGGGGAAAAAATGGTGGACAATAAGAATTAATTATATAAAATATACTCCATGTAGGATTTACTCCTGAAAGTGTCCTCTTTTGGTGTTTTCTCATACAGAATTATTAAATGAACAAATAAACATGATATGAAGCATACAAAGAAAGTAATTGTATCATATACATTATCTGTAAATGCAATGTACAATTTGTACATCATTCATACTACTGTCCCCTAATAATTGTGTATGGGAAAGTAGCCACTTCAAATTTAGTAAATTTACCAACAGTTTCACTGTCATATAAAAATCTTAAAGAATTCACAAAATCTTGTAAAAATTGTGTATGATTTTACAATCTCCTTTCCATATGGGAATGTACAGCATCAACGACGCAAAGACCAATGCTGTTCAACACAGCATACGCTAAGGTCACGCTGCCTTTCAAAAATCAATCAGAAAATCCATTTTTTGAAAAAAAGCTGTTGCATTAAGTAGATGTTTTTAGCCACAGACAGCACAGGGCCGGGGCGATGAAGCGTGTCCTGTCCTCCACACAGGCCTTGGGGATTACATGGGGCTGCGGTCCTTACATGCAGAATACATGGACATGTGGGGAAGTGAGAGAGAGAGAGAGAGGACGGGAGGGAGGGAGAGAGAGAGAGAGAGAGAGAGAGAGAGAGAGAGCGAGAGAGAGACAGAGAGAGAGAGATACAGAGAGAAAGAGAGAGAGTGCTTGTGTTTGTGCCGCAGTCCTTACATGCAGACTACATGTACATGTGGGGAGGTGAGAGTGTTGGCTCAGATGAGAGAGAGAGAGAGAGAAACAAAGAGAGAGAGAGAGAGCGAGAAAGAGAGATGTGTGTTTGTGTGTGTGTGTATTTCAGTATTAGTGATAGTGTAGTGTTTGTGTGTGTGTGTGTGTGTATGTATGTATCTATTCTACACTGTATATCTGCGTACCAGGCATGCCGTTATTGGGCAGGTTGGGTGATCGTGCGGGCGGCGAGTCGTCGTCTGAGCTGGCGACGGTCTTGATGGCGTCGTGGTAGAGCGGCGTGGAGCTGGGCATGGCGAACTTGGACATGCGGGACATCATGATGGACAGGGGATTCTGGGATAGCGTGGGCTCGGGGGGCAAGCTGCTGTTATAGGGGTTGCTATTGGTGCTGGTGTTGGTGTTGCCCGGCGGCTGATTGGACGAGCTGGTGGGAGGCGGGGCTGAGGAAGGGGCACCTGGAGAGAGAGACAGAGATGGGGGTAGAAAAAGACAAAGAGGAATAGAGGAAGAGAGAGGGGCATGTAACGTTAGCTAGCCAATAAAGGCATGTAAAGGCATCTATCACCACCACCATCACCATCATCTACCCATCTGGTTCAGAGCACTTTAATATAATATAATATAATATAATATAATATAATATAATGCTAGAAGCACTCAGAGAACGCAGACCTCCACCAGGGAAGCTACTTGATAGAACATTTGATTTTGTTACACCCTAATTTCATTTTAAGTCTTTCTGCCTTCTTTTTGTGGAGTCCCCGCAGTTCAATTTCTGGTCACTAGGGTTATCTAGGTAGATATATAGGTCAGCAATGGTGAAAAAATAAAATCTCCTGGTTCCGGTTCGTGATCCGGATCACCACCAGAATTGAATCACTTGTTCCTTGGGTCATTATCAACAACGCCACAAAGTTTCGTCCAAATCAGTTGATTAGTTTTTGAGTTATGCTGCTGACAAAATCTTTCAAAAAGTTCTGGTTCCGGTTCGTGATCTGGATCACCACCAGAATTTAATCACTTGTTCCTTGAGTCGTTGTCAACAACTCCACAAAGTTTCGTCCATTTACGTTGATTAGTTTTTGAGTTATGCTGCTGACAAACAGACAGGCAAACAGACACACAGACAAACCAACGCGACCAAAAACATTACCTCCTTGGCGGAGGTAACACTAATAATGTAATATAATATAATATAATATAAATATTATATAATATAATATAATGTAATATAACATAATATAATATAATATGCCCACCTGGTTCATTGCTGCCCATCATGCCTGGTGGGGGCTTCCCCCCTGCACCCCCTCCTCCTCCCCCCTGCTGTGCCCCCCCTCCTCCTCCTCCTCCTCCGGGGCTGGGCAGGGGCGGTTTGGGCGAGGACGTCCAGCCAGGCGAGGGGGCGGGCTGCACCGAGGGCGACTTCATGTGGACGGGCGACGCCCCCGCTGAGGAGCCCATGACGCCACCAGCGGGCGACTTGATGCCAGGACCTGTTGCCGTGGCTGTTGTCGTGGCGATGGAGGTGGAGGCTGGTGGCACGGTGCCCGTGAGGATGCCCGCCAGCTGGGACGGCGTCTGGGATGGCGACTTCAGGCCCGCCGCGGAGGCAGAGGGTGAGGGTGACGCCATCATGGGCGACTGCACCTGAATGAATGAATGAGTGAATGAATTTACTTCACTATTTGATGTGAAAACATGGTACAGCATCTAACACCGATCTAACACCGATCCCACTGTACATTAAAAGAAAGAAATAGTGAAGGATAGACACAAAAAAGTCCTATGGACTCTGATGAAGACACATGTCTGATGAAACACTTGTCTGATTGCACTGATAAAATAAACAACAGAAAATAGACATCCATTCCGTGTGGCAGCAGATTCTTTCTCCTTTCAACTTATGATTTAGTCCTGCGCTGGCTGCACAGGATTGTTTATTTACAACCGTCAGAGATGGTCTTGAGTCCGAACTCAAGTCCATTTTTCTATGGACTCTGTCCTCTTTGGACTCGGTCTTGTCCGGACTTGACTATTCTGGTCTTGGACTTGTCTTGGACTCTACAAAGGTGGACTTGACTACAGCCCTGATTTGGTCCCTTACCTGGCGTAGGGGTGGTGACTTGAGGGGGTTATAGTATTGTAGTACTATGGTAGTTAACTTGTCAATACCTATTACAGCGTGCCACTGGCGGTACGGCGTGCATTAAAGGAATAGTCATGGATAGAAACAAAGAAGCCCTAAGGCTTATTTCCACTGTAGTCCCCAGTGGTCCCTTACCTGGCGTAGGGGTGGTGACTTGAGGGGGTTGAGGCCAGGCGAGTTGGCCTGCTCCTGTTGCTGCTGCTGCTGCTGCTGCTGCTGCTGTTGTTTACGCCCACGCTGGTTGGTAGGGGGTGGGGGAGGGGCGCCCCCACCACCGGGTCCCGGTGGCTGGTTAGGGTTCTGGTTGGGGGGCATGTGGCTCAGGCGACCCCCAACACCCCCGTTACCCCCCGGACCTGGACCCCCTCTCTGGTCCGGGAGGAAGGGCGCCTCCCCTCTTGGCCCTCCTCCCCGACCAGGACCTGGGCCCATGGGGGGCCCCCCTGGCTGGTTCATGGGACCCGGGCCCTGGGGGAACTGGCCCCGAACTGGCCCCGGCCCTGGTCCCCCCATGTTGAAGTCGCCTGGGTGGTCGGGAGGGAAGGGGGGCCCCTGGCCCTGCATCATCATCTTTTGCTGGGGGCCCATCATGTTGTCGGGGCCCATGGGCCCCCCTCCACCTCCTCCTCCTCCTCCTCCTGCCGCTGCTGCTGCTATCCTCATCTTCATCACCTCCTCCGGGCTCAGGCCCATACGGGGGCCCATCATCTGGGGAGGGCCGGGCCCAGGACCAGGACCGGGTCCTGGAAATGAAAGTTGAAGTTTAATATTCGTTTTAACAGTTGCAAAACACACACTACACTGACTAACTAAACTATCCAATGATTAAATAAAATCTGTTTAATGTCTTCCGTAGATGCAGAGCCAGCAGATAAAATATTAAAAGATATGAAAAGAGAAGCATGAGACCATTCCTGAGGCCCCCGTTGGCCAAACTCTTAAAGCGACAGTACGTTTCAACAAGTCAATTGTTGAATGATAAACTATAATAATTCTAATAGAAATAATATCATAATTTTATAATATAAAACATAAGTTCAATGAAATCCTTACCCATGCCCATGTTCCCGGGGCCTGGTCCTCCGGGACCCATCCCACCGAAGTCGCCCCCCATGTCTCGACTCAGGCTCTTGAGGAACTCCATCCTGGACCCGGGACTCATGGGGGCTCCCCCATCATGGCCGCCGCCGCCGCCAGGCATCCTGGGAATAGGGATGCAAATGATCGATTATTAATGAATTGTTAGTTGATTGACCTTATCGATCGACTTAGGACTAATTGATAAGATGAGTTTCTCCCCAAAATCTCAATGTTTTCAGAACAAAAATCTGATTAAAATATTATATATATTTAAACCAAAAATTGAGATAAAAAGAATTCTACTTAAATTCTTTAATCTAAAGGTGATTTAAATATTCCCACTATTCACACCGTTCTTCACACACGCTCTTTACATGCCCATTTCACCTGGGTCTCTTGTCAGTCAATTTGGCGATTAATTGTGATTAACGCATGAATTGATTAAGTAAGGGTTAACGTTCGGCGAGAAGGTCGCTACCGTGGAATAGCAGCACGACAGAGAGAATCTTTAGACCCCGACGCGGAGTGGAGGGGTCTTGTTCTCTCTGAAGTGCTGCTATTCCACAAAGCGACCGACTCGCCGAAAGTTAACCCGCTTATTATATGGATATACTTAAATGATTCACACATGGCGGGGACATTTCTTTAGACCTATTTAATGTTAAGATTGTTGCTGCGCAAAACAAAACAGTGCCATTGTGGAACACCGCTAGGCAACAGCTAGGTAGCCAGGACAACAGGTGTAGTCTATCACAGCAGCTGATTAGAGTCTTGTTGAAAAGTCGCTTTAGCAGTGAAAAG
>NC_085868.1:51682627-51702627 GCF_034702125.1 Engraulis encrasicolus | reverse complement strand
TTTGGGGTTGCTGCTGAATGAAGCCAGGCTCCCCCCGTGCCCTTACAATGGTACATCCCTGCTACTTGCTAACCACCCGCTGCACTCGGCCGGTCCATTATCACACATACGGAGGGGAGGGAAGACAGCTCTGTGTCTGTGCAGCAGTATATGTGGCCGACAAAATATGAGGGGATGAGTCACACACACACACAGACACAGACACAGACACAGACACAGACACAGACACAGACACAGACACAGACACACAGACACACACACACACACACACATGCACGCACACACACACAAACGCAGGGCGAGAGAGAGAGAGAGAGAGAGAGAGAGAGAGAGACAGAGAGAGAGAGAGAGAGAGAGAGAGAGAAATAATGGTAATGATAGTAAATAGACAGGAATGTTTTTTAATTATACTTCACAGCACAAGCCCTCATCCACAGATCACAACATTCCCACATAGCCATGTGTATATAATGTTTTTTTACTTTTTTTTTTTTTTTTTTTTTTTTTAACGATTTCCGCTTTTGTTAAAAACGATTTGAATTACGATTTCCTTCGCATTTTCCTCCTGGAGTAAATACATCCTATAGAGAAAACCACAAGTGCTTGAAAGACAGGGATCAAAAGCCTAGTCAAGTTGTTGTAGTTAAACTGGGTTTGGGAGCAATATAAAAAACCTTCAGAGAAGGGACAGTTGGGATGAGTTTACTAACACTCCCTAGGCTTTGTTTTACAGTTGTAATGAGTTAGGTGACAGGCCTTCATTGACACAGCAGAGGAGACATCGGGCTGCATATAGAAATAAATGTGTAATGAATGTGAATATAGACACATAAATGTGTAATATGTTGTTCAGCCCTTTTAATGGAAGGAATTTTGAAAAACTGGCCCTCTGACCAGCACCCCTCATGTAGAATGTGTACGCCCATGTGTGTGGGGGAAAAGACATAGCCTACCCTCTTAGGCCCTTTTTGTCTATGCGTTAACGATTTCACAGTGCTCTTAAATTCTTATCTCTGCTCCTATTTTGTTTTATTATTGCTTTCATTATATAGACCCCTGCATGAGGGACGAATGAAACTGTGTTGTAAACAGAAATGATTCACTGTACTGCATTTTTTGACAATGACAATGTACTACTATTATACATGTCATGGGTAAAATCTTATGTAGCCTTATTTCTCAAAATATAAATGGCTGAAATGTAGGCCCAGGCCAATAGTTTCTCCATGCGCCAATATCATACTGTACTCATTGTTTTGCATTTACGCTGTGTGAATACACCCCCCCCCCCCAAAAAAAGGCCCGCGTGAGAAGACACCCCCCCCCACCCCAAAAAAAAAACCCTGCTGCCCCCATAGTTTCCAAAATTTCTGTGGGAAACACTGTTTTCATATCATGTAAAAACACCTTTTGTGACTTGTGTCCTGGCATGGAATAGAGAGACAACGTAATTTCATTTTTCCTTGTATGTCTTGTGCATATGATGAAAGTGACAATAATAGCTGACTTGACTTGACTTCTGCTAGTTCTCTTCAGAAGCTGTCACTGGTATGCATCAGTGTGACTTGGCATGAAATAAAAGAAATAAAAGAAAAGGCTCTCAAAACTGCTCTGGTTAGACATTTCTAACCAGAATGCATCGAAATGGCTAAGTGCGCATGCGCGCTGTGCAGCAATGCGCCATCACGATCGAGCTTATTGACACACACCACACAATATTCACTAATACGTTCTTCAATTCATGCAGAAATAAAAGAAAAGGCTCTCAAAACTGCTCTAGTTAAAAAGTTCTGACCAGAATGCATTGAAAAATGTGCAGCAATGTCCCATCACTAGAGAGAGCTTAGAGAGATATTCTTCAATTCATTCAGAAATAAAAGAAAATGCTCTCAAAACTGCTCCCAAATCTCTGTGATGTCTCCAATCCATCTCCCATCCAACATGCAATTAAGGACACACAGGAACAAAGTCTGAGAGTGCGTTGCAATATGCGACCTTGCCTCCTCCTCTTGCCTCCTCCACTTGCTTCTCGTCATGATGACATCAGTGACAACAGCATTATATTTCAATATCTTGCAAAAGCTCAATTGTAAAGTCTTTTTCTCATTTGCAATTGGGATGGTGAATGAAAAACAGTCCCTCAAAAGTTGTTGCGGCGAGGCTGACAGCTGGGAAACTTTATCGTTTTCTCCACGGAGGAGGGGCCAGGAGGCGGGACGAGGAGACAAGCACAAGTGGAGGAGGCAAGGTCACATATTGGGATGCACCCGGAGGCTCACTGCCAATCCTTCCCATCTCCTGATGAAGCTCAGGTGCTGTGTCCACGTAGCTGGATATTTTTATATGTGGATATTTTTTTCTCCTGCTTGTATTGGTTTTGCATTGGTTTTGGCCTTCCGTTTCCACGTAGCAGATATTTAAAATCCAGGTATAAAAAGCAGGAGAAAAAAATATCCTTTTTAGGGGGCTGAAACGCATTTGTTACAATGGAGGATTTTTTTTATCCACATGTTGCGTTTACACCTAGCAGGAGAAAAAAATACCCTGCTAAAATAATATCCTGCTACGTGGAAACAGCACCTCAGTCCTCAAGGAGCTTCTCCTCACAGCATACTAATCAATTGCCAACCAATCCCCTTCTAGAAGAATCAACTGCCAACCAATCCCCTTCTAGAAGAATCAACTGCCAACCAATCCCCTTCTAGAAGAATCTGAGGTTTTGTCTATTTCCCCGAATTTGAGCGCTCTCCCTCTGCATAATGATTGTGGTATCTTAGCAAGCGCTACGAACAGACACGACAGCACTAGTGCGCTTGCTCGCTCACTCTCTCTCTCTCCCTCTCTCTCGTGCTGTCTCGAGGTGCATGAACGATGCCTTGCCGACTGATAGGCAGTATGTAGAACTAGCCTGCCCTAGTCACTATCAAAAAACTCTCACAGAAGTCCCGCCAGACTAGCGCGTCACCTGTTGTTTGACCAGCTCTGCACGCGGCTGAACCGGGCAATTATCCGCACCCGTCTGCGTTTTTGTGTGGCAATGTTTAATATCCGCTCAAGCCATTTAGTTTTTCCCCGTGATTGTGACTCTCTGGTGTTTAAAATATCCTCAAGTCATTTTGCTGTTTTTACCGTGATTGTAACTCTCTCGTCCGTTGTAAAACTCGCCTGGTTGAGAACACAAAACTCGCTGGCACATGTGAACTCGGATAGTTGAGCTAAGTCGAACATTCTATTCTGAAACGTCGGGCTGCCTGTGAACGAGGAAGGGGGAGAAAGCTACCGGTAGTTCAGCGGAGTTGAAGGAATGACCGCATCGATACGTTTTATTGTGTGATGGACCACTAGAATGACTATTAATTTTATGTCCATTAAAACGGTTGTTTGGTAATTGATTTTGTTCTACTGATGGCTGGTCGCACCGGTGCGCCTAAAACTATTTTTATAGGCGCACCATTGAAAAAAATGGGCGCATATGCGACCAAATTGGTCGCACTCTGGAGCCCTGACGAGACAAAAAAGGTTGGGAAACACTATTCTAGAAGAATCAACAGCCAACCAATCCCCTTCTAGAAGAATCAACAGCCAACCAATGCTCTTCTAGAAGAATCAACAGCCAACCAATCCCCTCCTAGAAGAATCAAAAGCCAACCAATCCTCTTCTAGAAGAATCAAAAGCCAACCAATCCCCTCCTAGAAGAATCCATTGGAGAGTGAGAGCCAACAAACCAACACATGCAAATCACATGGCAGCCATTGGGTTATAATTCGTTATGAAGCAGTGATGCTTTTGCTATGCAGCGTGCATGCACACATTGCCAGTTTGATGCATTCTGGTTAGAATTTTATCATACAGATGCAGCAGTCTTGGCTTCATGATTATGCTCCAGCTAAAATATTAGAGAAAGGCTACACTCACCTACACATTACCACAACATCCCGTTTTAATACCCAGGTAGAAAGACAAGCTACTCCATACCATCACCATACCACCCAGCCTTAGTAGGTCCACAAACCTACACCAAATCCTCCAAATAGCAAACCATTGTTGATATGCAATGCAAGTTCCCATGGGCAACTACCCAAGTTGCTAACTGGCTAACAACTATGCTTTCGATAAATGTACCCCAGTTTTCCGATGGTCAGACAGACCAACCAACCACCATTGCAGTGCTCCATGAAAAGTCACACTCACATACAGTACACATTACCAAAACAACCTGTTTTTAGTTAGAAAGGCAAGTTCGTTACCATCACCATACCACCCACCCTTGGTAGGTCCAAGAAACAAACCAGTTTACCGATGGTCAGACCGACCAACCAACCGACATAGTAGTGCACGGCGCCACTGCACGTGAAAGAGGGCGGGCCTTCTCACCTTTTGTCTCGTTCTCATTGGTCCCTGTGCCCTCGTCATGCTGATCGAAGGACTCCGCCGACGTGCTCCGCTCCCGCTTCACTTTAGTCCCGCCCTTGGGCCCGCCCCCGATGCCCTGGCCGTTCTTCAGGCCCATTGGCCCCGTCGCCATTGGTGCCTTGGTGTTGTGGGTCCCGCCCATTGGCGCCTTGGTGTCGCAGGGCGAGGCCTGCGATTGGCCGCTGGCTGCCCCCTGCTTCCCCTGATTGGTCAGCTTGGAGTCCATCTGGGCGGCGCTGGAGGGAGACATGACAGGGGGCGAGCGCACCATGGCCTCCTGCTTAGACTTAGGACTGGAGGAGAGGGGGAGAGAAAAGAAAAGAGAGGAAAAGAAGAGAGGAAAAGAAAAAGAATAGAGAGGAATAGAGTTACTTTACTACACCATGACCTCCTGCTTAGACTTGGGAATGAAGAGGGGAACAGAGAAACTGACATAGAGGAATAGAGTTAGTTTACTGATCCTGACGAAAGCATCTCCTGCTTAGACTTAGGACTAGAGAGGGGGAGAGAGAAGAAAAGAGAGAGGAATGGAGGAATAGAGTTACTTTACTACACCATGACCGCCTGCTTAGACTTAGGACTGAAGAGGGGGACAGAGTAACAGAAACAGAGGAATAGAGTTACTTTACTACACCATGACCGCCTGCTTAGACTTAGGACTGGAGAGGGGGAGAGAGAAAGAGAAACGGAAACAGAGGAATAGAGTTACGTTACTACTCTATGGCCTCCTGCTTAGACTTAGGACTGGGGAGGGGGAGAGAGAGAGAGAGAAGAAGAAATAGAGAGAATAGAGTTAGTTTACTGATCCTGAAGAAAGCACCATGACCTCCCGCTTAGACTTAGGACTGGAGAGGTGGAGAGAAAAGGAAATAGATATAGAAGAAAAGAGAGGAAAACTGTTACTTTATTGATGGAAATAGAATGGCCTGCTTAGACTTAGGAATGGGGGAGAGAGACAGGCCGCGAGAAACGGAAACATATATAGAAGAATAGAGTTAGTTTACTACACCGTGGCCTCCTGCTTAGACTTAGGACTGGGGGAAGAGGGGGAGAGGGGGAGAGAGAAGAGAAGAAAACACCATGGTTAGACTTAGGACTGAAGAGGGGGAGAGGGGGAGAGAGAAAGAGATATAGAGAAGAAAAGAGGAATAGAGTTAGTTTACTACACCATGACCTCCTGCTTAGACTTAGGACTGGGGAAGAGAGAAAAAGATATAGAGGAATAGAGTTAGGACTGGGGGAGAGAGAAACTGAAAGAAACAGAGACTAGCTTAGACCTAGGACTGAGGGAAAGGGGGATAGAGAAATGGAAATAGATATAGAGGAATAGTTACTTTACTACACCATGGCCTAATGGCTAGACTTAGGCCTCGTTCACACACGTCACTGCTAGTTACTCGCTCAGCGAGTTAAGTCAATAGAATGTCTATGTGTTCCAGCGAGATGAGGAGGCGAATAGGCGAGGAGTGTACAAGCGATGCGATGTGGGCGGATTCAAAGTTGAAAACTTCCAGCGAGGCGAGTAAGCGAGTAACCAATTGGAATGCAGAGTTACTTCTCGCTTGTGCAATGGCAGTTAAAGCTGCAGGAAGGTTTAGCGATCGTTCCATGAGCGATTGTCAAGTTGGCGAGAAAGAATGGAATAGAATTACTTTACTGATGGAAATAGAATAGCAAGAGATTAATAGAGTTAGAGACGTAACCAGACACCGTACAAAACAGCAATAACTTTTTAGGGAGGGAGGAAAAGTGGAGCAGCCGTGGCCAAATGGTTAGGGAGTTGAGCATTAAATCAGAAGGCACCCTTACCTCCTTAATTTCCCCCCAGAGATAAAAGTCACTCTACTGTACTACTACATCGCCATCCATGGCTGAAGAGCCCTTGAGCAAGGTACCTAACCCACATAGGTCCAGGGACTGTAACCAATACGCTAAAAATAGCTAAGTCGCTTTGGATAAAAGTGTCAGCTAAGTGCAATGTAATGTAATGGGGGAACTAATGAAGGAAACTTAGTAAAGTGAGAGAAAGGAAAAAAGGCGGAGGAGAGAAATTGAAAGTATGATTCAAGGAAAGTTTGTTGTTTGAAGTTTATGAAACATTAGACAAGTATATAATCCAAATAACTCTATGACTAATAAGCACCAGTGGATTTGTTTTTTTAAGGCAAAGAGAGTGAAATGTTAAGGAGAAAACGAGGGATATGAGAGCCAGAGAGTGAAATGTTAAGGAGAAAACGAGGGATATGAGAGCGAGAGAGTGGGAGAGAAGTGGGAGTTGAAGAAGGAGAGTACTTAGAGACACTAATGTGTATACATATTCCATTAGGCAAGGCTGCATTTACAAATCTACACGAGATAGAACAGAACAGCAGTCTGGACTACATCACACCCACACACACACACACACACACACACACAGACGCAGGCACACACACACACACACACACACACACACACACACACACACACACACACACACACACACACACACACACACACACACACACACACACACACACACACACGCACACACACGCACACACAAGCACACACACAGACGCAGGTAAGAGAGAGAGAGCGACAGAGACAGAGCGATTGAATGAGAGACAGAGAGAGAGAGAGAGTGAGAGAGAGAGAGAAGCAGAGAGACAGAGAGACAGAGAGAGAGAGAGAGAGAGAGAGAGACAGAGAGAAGCAGAGAGACAGAGAGAGAGAGCAGAGAGACAGAGAGACAGAGACAGAGAGAGAGAGAGAGAGAGAGAGAGAGAAGCAGAGAGACAGAGAGACAGAGAGAGAGAAGCAGAGAGACAGAGAGAGCGATTGAATGAGAGACAGAGAGAGAGAGAGAGAGAGAGAGAGAGAGAGAGAGAGAGCGAGAGAGTCATTATAACACTAAATGTAATCTGAGGTAGCTACTGTGAGGCCATGCGTATAGGGAACATAAAACAGACTGAGATAGAGACCCACCACCTGTGTTGACTAAAGGAAGGTTTGGGTTTTTGTGGCTATTTGTGTTTGTACATGTGTGTTTCCGTCTGTGTATGTGTATGTGTGTGTGTGTGTGTGTGTGTGTGTGTGTGTGTGTATGTGTGTGTGTGTGTGTGTGTGTGTGTGTGTGTGTGGTGCATGTGTGCTTGTTCTTGTGCGTGTGCGTGTGCGTGTGTGCGTGTGTGGGCCAGGTGTGCGGTTAGTGTGTAATCGACGTCCTGTTTAACCCGTAACACAAAAGGCCTGACCTGCATCACGATGATGACCAGGTGCAGTGCTGTAACACACACACACACACACACACACACACACACACACGCACACGCACACGCGCACACGCACACGCACACACACGCACACGCACACACACAGACACGCACGCACGCACAGTCACGCACGCAGGCACGCACATACACGCACACGCACACACACGCACACACACACACACACACACACACACACCCTAAATACTAGCTCAGGGCAGTTTGCCAGGTGTGTGAACGGCCAGCAGGATTCTGGCAGCAACTCTCAACCTCACTAACGCCCCCTCTGGCGAGAGAGAGAGAGAGAGAGAGAGAGAGAGAGAGAGAGAGAGAGAGAGAGAGAGAGAGAGAGAGAGAGAGAGAGAGAGAGAAGATAGATAGATAGATAGATAGATAAATAGATAGATAGATAGATAGATAGATAGATAGATAGATAGATAGATAGATAGATAGATAGATAGATAGATAGATAGATAGATAGATAGATAGATAGATAGATAGATAGATAGATAGATAGATAGATAGATAGATAGACGTGCGGGCAGAGGGACTGAAAGAGTGACACAAAAGATGAAAAAAAGAAAGAAAAGGAGACCTTTGGGTGCCCCTCTGGGATTCGAAAGAAAAGGATGAAGAGAGAAATGAACAGAGAGAGAGATACAGTATGCAGTACAGTATGTACTGAAAAACAGATACAGAATATAAAAGAGAAAGGGAAGAGTAGAGTAAAAAGCAAGAGAGCTTTGAGAGATGAAGAGAGAGGGAGAGATAGGGACGGTCATTCAAGTGTAAACAAATCACACACACTATCCATTCCACCAACAAACTTTAATACAACATTTCGGTCATCCGAAGTTGCTTTACCTGAAGAAGGTCGGATGACCAAACCATAGTATTAAAGTTTGTTAGTGGAATGGACAGTGTGCAGGATTTCTTTACAATTGAATGACAATCCCGCTGGGATAGTACCCTTCACACCTGCCCGACTAAATAGGTGTGCAAAACGAAGCGTCATCTTGAACAGATATAGGGACAGAAAAACAGACGAAAGAGATATAGAAGAATGATAGTAAAAAGCAAGAAACCTTTGGGTGTGTGCTGTCGGGGAGTTCCTGACTTTGGTGTTGGTGGGATGCATTGACAAGGGTCCCGCAGAGCCAGAGCCAGAGCCTGCGCTGGGGGGAGCCGGACGCTGCTGCTGCTGCTGCTGCTTCTTAGGGCTGGACGTGTGTGTGCGCTGCTGTGTGTGTGTGTGAGAGTTTGTGTGTGTGTGTGTGTGGGCTCCCGAGGGCCCGGGGCCACTGTTGGCTTTGGACTTTGTGCTGTTACTGCTGCTGTTGTTACTGTTACTGTTCCTGGAGGGAGGAATGTTTTTTTTGTCAACGCCAGTGCCACCTCCGCGGCCCGGCACCTCTGCTCCTCTTCCTACTCCTCCTCTTCTCGCTCCTTCTCCTTCAATTCTTCGTTCTCCCGTTCGTTTGCCCGTTCGCTCCCTCGTCCGGAGCGTGGCTGCTCCTCCTCCAGCTGCTGGTGCTGGGTTGCGTGCTCCACTGCCGCCTGCGTTTCCTCCTCCTGTACTGGTGGTGGCGCTAGTGGCGCTGGTGCTGCTGCTACTGCTTTTGTCCTCAGACACTTCCTCTGGCATTGTCTGCGTGGACACCACCGCAGAAGAACGCCATGCCACGCCTCTCCTCTCCTCTCCTCGCCTCACCGCCCGCCCCCACACTGGAGACAGAGACACACACACAGACACACACACACACACACACACACACACACACACACACACACACACACACACACACACAGAGGGAAAGAGAGAGGGACAGTGTGCATTAGTTGTATGGCATTGTAGAAGAACATACATAAATATATAAATCAGTACATAAATAAATAACACCTAATCTAGTTGATTAATCTAAGTGAAGAACCTACAGTTGAGGACGATATTATTAGCCCCCCTCCTGAAATTAGACATTTCTCTTGATTTCTCAGTAAGAATGACCATTATTCACCATTTCTGTTATTCTGGAAACAAATACACTGATGAAGATAATGTTCAATGAGTTGAATTTGGATTTTTCTATTGTTACGATGAGTTTAAACAAAAAAGGGCAAAAATGACAAGGACAAAATTATTAGCCCCCTGATCATTAATAGTCAATATGGCACCATTTATGAACCAAAACTGACAACAGGCTCTGATAAGTTGCTACCTAGGTTGGCTCGTGCCCCACTAGGGATTTCTTCACTGTTAAGTGTTCTAGCTGGTCCAAATCACATGGATGCTGAGCATAGACATTAACCACAGACTCTCAGTGGGATTGAGGACTGGACTATGAGCGGGTCATTCCAATATCATGGTTTTAGTGTCCTTGAAGAACCTCTGAACTAATCTAAATGTATGCTTTGGGTTACAATGTTGTTGGAAGACCCAGCAATACAGATTCAGACCCAGACTCCCTGTGTCTGAGGCTGAATAACAGACTAAACTTCATGCCCTTCCACTATGTGTAACTGTGGAAACTGCTTAGCCTCATTAGACCAAAGAAGCATTGGACACCTGCCTAGATGATTGTTATTGACCTGGCCTCACCTGCAGCCCCCCCTCCCCCCCCCCCCCCCCCCCCAAGAAAGACAGTTGTTAGGGCTTGTCATCATATTGGGCTTTGGGGCCATCATCACAGAAGAACCCCTTTACTAAACGCAGTGCATATCAGAGTGTTATTGAGCTTTGCCTGTGAACATTTGAAAGTCAAAAATGAGTTTTGAACGTCTCTGCTTTCATCTGATGATATTCAATTGCACCTGCTTTGATGCATGAATTCTGCTTCTGTCAGGTGAAGAAAGGGATAGACCTTGAATCGTTATAAGATGGTTTCCACATTTAAACATGGTGGTGGATGCATCATTCTGTGGCAGCCTCAGCCACAGGAAACCTTGTTTGGGTGTACGGCACCATAAAAACTGAAAATTATGATAGAATGTGGAAAGTGACCTTGCAAAAATATGCTCATAGAGGGAGTTAAGATCTTCACTGGATCTTTCAATAAGATAATAACCCAAAACTTGCATCCAAAGTAGTTCAAATGTTCTTCAAGGATACTAAAACCATGGTCATGGAGTGGTTCAGACCTCAATCCTTAAGATAGTATTTGAAGAGTGCTGAAAATGAATGTCCATCCTCAACATCCATGCAATTTGGACCAGCTTAACTATTTGCAATGAAAAAATGGGCCAAAATCCCTGGTAGGACATGTGCCAACATAGTTAACAACTAATCAAAGTGCCTGGTGTCAATTTTTGTTCATAAATGGCACTGTATTGACTATTAATGATAAGGGGGCTAATAATTTTGTCCTTGCCATTTTTACACTTTTTTGTTTAAACTCATTGTGAAAATGGAAAAGTCCAAATTTAACTTATTGGACATTCGTTTCCAGAATAACATACATTTATTAATAATGATCATTCTCAATGATCAATGAAGAGATATGTCTAATTTCAGGAGGGGGGCTAATAATATCGTCCTCAACTGTAAGTGATTCTTCATGATTGCTTCTGTTGTGCTCATTAATGTCGTCAAACAAGACAATAATAATAATGATGTCATTAAAAGAAATAAAGAACTCACACAGAACTCACTCATTTACTGATCTGTTTTGTTTTATCAACAATACTTCTGTTCTATTCATTGTAACCATGTAGTAATACACAACTCTGATTTTTGACTTTGAGCAAGAAGAGACGCGAAAGAAAGAGAGAAAGAGAGAAAGAAAGAAAGAAAGAAAGAAAGAAAGAAAGAAAGAAAGAAAGAAAGAAAGAAAGAAAGAAAGAAAGAAAGGAAGAAAGAAAGAAAGAAAGCAAATGTATTGGACCATTTTGAATGTGTTGTGCACTTACACTGACACTGACAGTGTGTATTCTAGCTAAGCAATGCTTCTCAGAATCAGAGTTTGGATGTTCTTGTACACAGTTCGATACAAATGTGTTCTTCTGACTGTGTGTGTGCGTGTGCGTGTGCGTGTGCGTGTGTGTGTGTGTGTGTGTGTGTGTGTGTGTGTGTGTGTGTGTGTGTGTGTGTGTGTGTGTGTGTGTGTGTGTGTGTGTGTGTGTGTGTGTATGTGTGTGTGTGTTGTGTCCTGAAATCCCTGGTTACACGCGATGAAAGAATCCTGGAAAGATCCTCCAGGCGCTGTCAAACTCTATCCATACAGCTGAGCAAACCAGCTCGCTAGTGTGTGTGTGTGTGTGTGTGTGTGTGTGTGTGTGTGTGTGTGTGTGTGTGTGTGTGTGTGTGTGTGTGTGCACTTGTGTTTCTATCCATACTGCTGTGCAAACCAGCTCTCTAGTGTTTCTCGGCATGCTCTTATATATACGTACAGTACAGTACATCAATGCAAATGTGTGTGTGTGTGTGTGTGTGTGTGTGTGTGTGTGTGTGTGTGTGTGTGTGTGTGTGTGTGTGTGTGTGTGTGTGTGTGTGTGTGTGTGTGTGTGTGTGTGTGTGTGTGTGTGTGTGTGTGTGTGTGTGTGTGTGTTTCTGCAGGCCCTGATTTCCATATGCTATGCTGTAAGCCGATCTGGTCATCGAGTAAACATTCAGGAAGGCTTCCAAGATACAGCCTAAGCACTGATTGGATAATGTAAGCAGCAGCCCGAGCACTGATTGGATCATGTAAGCAGCACTGGCTTTGATTGGATAATGTAAGTAGTCTTGGCTCTGATTGGGTCGCTGGGAGACTGGTGTAGGCTAACAGAAGTGAAGGAAGTGCAGCAGGAAACTTGTATCACAATGAGTGCGTCTTAATATGCGACCTTGCCTCCTCCACTTGCCTCCTCCACTTGCTTCTCGTCATGATGACATCACTGACAACAGCATTATATTTCAATATCTTGCAAAAGCTCAATCGTAGAGTCTTTTTCTCATTTGCAATTGGGATGGTGAATGAAAAACAGTCCCTCAAAAGTTGTTGTGGCGAGGCTGACAGCTGGGAAACTTTATCGTTTTCTCCACGGAGGGGCCAGGAGGCGGGACGAGGAGACAAGCGCAAGTGGAGGAGGCAAGGTCGCATATTAAGACGCACTCCATATCACCTACTATGAAAGTGAAAGTGAAAGCCCACCTGGGAAACTCCTACTCCCAATGTCATTATGGTACTGTGGAGCTCGTGGACCTAGGGCAGTGGTTCCCAAACTTTTTTCCTTGCGCACCCCTTGGTACATTTCAATGTGGTTTGCGCACCCCTAAGCAAACATTTTGGTGTGCTGATGGCCACTCAAATATAGCGTCACTGTAGAAATCATTGCCCATTATGCAGAGTCATTTGGGGAATCCTCATTTCCAATAGACCTGATGTTCCTTCAAGCATACAATTCACTATACAATTAAAAACTACTTCATTTTCATTAATTCTGTATAAAAACACACATATACGCCATTGGTCAATTCAGCTCGCGCACCCCCTTGTGGCAGGCCACGCACCCCCAGGGGTGCACGCACCACAGTTTGGGAAACCCTGACCTAGGGTAATTACAGTATCAGCCATTAAAAAAGCAACCAAGGTTACTGTCATTTGTATCAAATCAGAAGAATGGGTTTTATTTAATCAGAACAAAGACATGCCGAAGTGGGATCAATGAAATGATTGGAATGTTGATGGGTCAGAATAAAGGGCATGAGAAAAACGCACAGTCCCCTCAGAGTAATCGATGAGTTCAGTGTAACGTCACAACTTTACATTAATGACCTTCCAGAATGTGCACTTTTTAGGTGAAGCGGCAAGCACCTGCCTCCAGAGGAATTAATGACCACCACATCAACCAAAATGAGTTGCCTAATGCCGTGTCCAGACCAAGAGCGAACTACGCTGCCTGGTAGCGTGGGTAGCAGAAGAAGTTTCGCCTTGAATTCGCTGTATTCGCTCGAGACTAGAGGTGCTCCGATCACCATTTTTTGGGTCCGATCACCGATACCGATCACCAAAAATCTTTATCTGCCGATTACCGATCATTGCCGATCACAAAAATGATTTCCTATTTTTTTAATAGCCTATTAATTATCCTTATTGAATACCATTTCTGCCCATAAACCAATCAATCTTAATTTGCACATGTCTATTATTAGGCTATTATTATTATTATTATTATTATTATTATTATTATCTTTCAGACTAGTGTTGGTAATACAGTCTACAGTATTAATCAATGTATAAGTTATTGCATAGAATAACTAAACTATTTAAGATTGAATTGAAACTGAAACATTACATCAAATAGTCTTCCACAGTGTCCAGACCAAGAGCGAACTACGCTGCCTGGTAGCGTGGGTAGCAGAAGAAGTTTCGCCTTGAATTCGCTGTATTCGCTCGAGACTAGAGGTGCTCCGATCACCATTTTTTGGGTCCGATCACCGATACCGATCACCAAAAATCTTTATCTGCCGATTACCGATCATTGCCGATCACAAAAATGATTTCCTATTTTTTTAATAGCCTATTAATTATCCTTATTGAATACCATTTCTGCCCATAAACCAATCAATCTTAATTTGCACATGTCTATTATTAGGCTATTATTATTATTATTATTATTATTATTATTATTATTATTATTATTATTATCTTTCAGACTAGTGTTGGTAATACAGTCTACAGTATTAATCAATGTATAAGTTATTGCATAGAATAACTAAACTATTTAAGATTGAATTGAAACTGAAACATTACATCAAATAGTCTTCCACATACGAGAAAAAAACAACCTGTCGCTTTAAATGAGCAGCCTCGTGAGGAGAGCCCCTCCCCTCTCTGTCACCGTCCACAGTTGCTGTGCTCCACTACCGTTCTGAATCTCTCTCTCAAGTTTTAACCACATCTGTCGCCGTTTGGTGTTTCAGCGACTATCAAACTAATCAACTGACTGCCAATTACAACTTTGAAAACAATAATTGACATGTTTGTGCTGACAACGTGAAGTTGTCGCGTGCTGACCAAGGCAACTACACAGGTTATAACGTAACATGGCTCACTGGCGAGTACTCAATCGCAAATTACATTGTCACTCAGGTAAACGGCGCATGGATCGGAAAATCAGATCATTGTTGATGCAGATATGGTTATGAATGGTGGAAATGAAGGGGGGAATGGCAAAAAGTTATAGACAAGCAAAGATGCCTTCTTTTGGTGCAGTTGCAGCTGTGCAGAGCCAGCGCCTACATGCAGCGCCAGGTGTAAAGGCAAATGGTTGCGTGAGGAATTTAATATCTCTCGATCGGTTTTTTGATCGGCATGTTTTTCCGATCACCGATCAGGCTATTTTTGGCCATTATCGGCCGGTCATGATCGGCAGCCGAGCAATCGGAGCACCTCTACTCGAGACGTAGCATTGACATGTTTGATTCAGCTAATCACATAACGGCTCTGGCTTGACAGCCTGGGACATTCGGAGATATGAACGTTCCGATTGGTTTTCGCCAAACAGCGTCAGAGCGAATTCGCCTGTGATTAGATTTAGTTTAATCTTCAAAATTCGCTCTGGTCCCGCAAGAAGCTTTCCTGGTGAACCAGTAGCCTGTAAGTAACAGACTACTGGCACACTGCCCTTTCACGCGTCTCCGCAGGCGGGGTTTAGTCAAAAGATGCTTGCACGCGGTTGGAGCAACCTCATATGAATGACATGACACTTCGACCACTCACGTTGAAGCCTTATGACGTAGGACGTGTCGTCACGTCAGCGCCGCCAGGTCGGGAACCAAAACAGAACAACGTCCTTTAGAAAATCAACTTTTTGGATAACACCGCTGAAATTGCTGCTTCCATCCCGACGCATGATAACTCCTCGCACGCCGCCATTACTGTTGTGATTCAGGGAGGGGGCGGGCACAGCCGAACTACCCTGGGGGAGGGTGTTGCGTTCGATAAACGTCATACCCACTGAAATCCCTCCCTACGATCCTGATTCGTCGAGCTGCCCCGTTTATTTCGTAAACGGAGGAGGAGAGCGAATCACAGGTGCACCAGAAGGTTTGTGTAGCCCAGCCCCCTGGGCGTCAACACATAGCTTCTGGTTCACCAGGAAAGCAGGAATGCTTCGCTCCTGGCGAATTCGCTTTGGTAGCGCAGGTCGCGTGCAGTGTTGCCAGATTGGGCGGGTGCCCGCCCAATTGGGCTACTTGGGATGAGCATCAGCAGGGAAAAACGTTGGCGTTTTTTTAAGCCGTTTTGGGCCCATAGAAGTCAATGTAATTTGTTGAATTTGGGCGGAATTTAGCGCATTTTCATAGCCTAGAAATCTAGACGCCGTACAGCAAAAAGCTGTACCAGGGTCTAGGAGGGCTGGGCAGCAGTGTGGGCGGGATAAACGGTTGCTTCAGCACTCAACGCCACGCAATTGGATGGCAAACAACCAATCCCCACACACTTCTGTGTAACGTCACAGCTGTCTTGTGAAGCGGCAACTCCAAGGCATCGTAGCAGTGAATGCGTGTGATCACCACAGCCACAAACAAGTTTCCCAATAAATCGTGTTTTCACTTACATAGTTCAAAAATGCCTCGTTTTCAACCACACAGCCCTCCTTGATCAACCAGCGAAATGTTGAGCAATTTGGGGCTTGTTAAATGGTCATATTTATGATTGTTGTCAACATGGCATGTTAGCTAGCTAGCTGTATACCCAGCCGGCCGGGGAGCGTCCTGCGTTGGGAGCGACAATCAGGGAATCTGCGTGTGATGACCACAGCCACAAAAGTGTCCTAATAAATCGTGTTTTCACTTATACAGTTCAAAAATGCCTCGTTTTCAACCACATGGCCCTCCTTGATCAACCAGCGAAATGTTGAACCATTTTGGGCTTGTTAAATGGTTATATTTATGATTGTTGTCAACATGGCATGTTCGGTGTTAGCTAGCTAGCTGTATACCCATAACTAATACACGGATACCAAGCTCTGTGTAATTGACGACAGATTGGCTAGCCGCTAGCTCGGTAGACTAGGTGTCATTCCCATCTATTTAGTAAGCGACTTACAGACTTCCAACGCTCCCAAGTGTCTCGTTTTTAATGACATGGATCTTACTAGAATTTGGGGCAGGCATATAATACAAGGCTGTTATTGACGACAGGTTAGCTAGCCACTAGCTTGGTAGACTATGTAATTCCCATCTATTTAGTAAGCTACTCAAAGACTTTCAAAGCTCCCAAATGTCTCGTTTTTAATGGCATGTGATTGTGTCTTATTAGAAATTGGGGCAGCAATTTCATTCTACACCTACAGTAGTGGTCTGATAATAGCGTGTGATCTGGTTCTGTAAAATGCTCAACTTAGCTTACCGAGCTAGTTTAAAACATCGAATGATCAAATGGTAATGTGTTGTGGTCTATTTGTGTCCGATAAGTTCATGGTGTATTATTACATCAATCCATGTCAGACACGAAATGTATTATCATCCAGGCTTTTTAAATTAAGTGAACACTTTCGTGCTGTACGTAGCACGGACGGACACCATGCTTCTTCTTAGAAAGTTTCCTGTTTACTAAGTAGCCCGGCCCCCCTCGCGATTTGATTGGCCCTGTCATCGGATAACTTTCAGCCTCGCAAAACGACCGGGGTCCGCTAGACTGCCCCCGGGAGCAAATTCAATTTGCGGTCGCTAGGGGCGTCTAGATTTCTAGGCTAGTTATTTTCTTGGCGGTTTTTTGAGAACCTTTTGGGCGGGATTTGGTCAGACACATCTGGCAACACTGGTCGCGTGGCCTCCATTCGCTCCGTTCGCTCTTGGTCTGTACACGGCATAATAAATTGTGATTTCACTCACAAATGCCTCGTTTAAAAAAAAGCCTCGTTTTCAACCACATGGAAACTGAAAGAAAAGTCCGCGACACCAAGGTCCCGTTTCTCTTATTTTAATGTGACATTTCAGGCAGCATGCCCTTCATCAGACGTCAGTCGTTTTCAACCTCATCCTTGATCTACCAGCGAGATGTTGAACAATTTCTGGCTTGTTGCATGGTTTTATAATATGAAAGTTGTCAACATAGCATGTTCTGTGTTAGCTAGCTAGCAAGATAAATAGCTCTGTGTTCTTTGACAACAGGTTGGCTAGCCGCTAGCTCGCCTGGGCCAGGTCTCATTTCCACCTATTTAGACTTTCAAAGCTCCCAAATGTCGCATTTTTAATGTCATGGGTCTTCTTTTTACTGTCACTGAAGTGGCAAGTTATTTCACACCTAATGGTTGAAAAGAAGACTAGTTGTCAACATAACACCATTTGATCTGCTTATAACTTCTCTGCTTGCTGACCGTATGTTTAGATCAGTGTTTCCCAACCTTTTTTGTGCCAAGGCACTCTTTTTCCCTTTAAAAAATCTCGCGGCACACCACCAACCTAAAAAGAATGAAATAATGAAAACAAATTATACTCTGATAAAAATGACTATTGTTAATATAGGCGGCTACAAGTGTCTTTCTTGAATGGCAATCAAATAAACTCAAAACTTTCTTTTTTATCATCTTTTGTATTTCCTCTTTCAAATAAAAAGTGCCCTTAACATGTTCACTTCTTAAAGAATCTATAAACTTCAAAGTAGGCCTGCTATTTTACAAATTGTTATTCTGTCAAAAAGCATTCTATTAGCAGGAATACAGAAAATCACGCTTATTCAGTAGCAATATTTTGGAAAGATTTCACTATTACAATATGAAGATGCATATGTACAAATATCAATCTCTGTATATTTTACTCACTTAATCTTAGTGTGAAACCTAAGAATCTAAGTTTCACCTTTTGCTAAGGCCCGCATTAAAATGCTGTTTGACCAATCACAGCACTGCAAAAGGACGAGGTCGGTCTCAGACGTCGGTCAGTTTGAACTTATTGCGGAAATCTCATGTTTTCAAATGGGTTTTAGCAAGATATTACGGTCATATTATTATTAAAAAATGATTAGAAATTGCGTCTGGGGTATTTGTGACAAAGGTGCAAGTTTCCCAGCAGCCATGTTTGGCTTTCTATTTTATATCTCTAGAACCGCTGCATCTGATTCTGCCGTCGATTTCGGCAGTTTCTCTCGTGAACAGCAGAGGGCACACTTCCGAAAATGCAAGGAAACGCCTGTAAATGGCGCTTTTGACTATGAATGGTCTGCCACATTTTAATGGTTCTCATCACGCTAAATGCGCCAAATTACGCACGTAAAGTATGCAGAGCCCTTTAGGCTACTGAAGATACAACAATGCAATTCGCTGCTGCCACCTAGTGATACGGAATTATTTCATGATTAGGACGCCAGCCTACAGCCTACACTACTAGAAAATGACATAGGCATTATTTGCTGATAATAATGACGAATTCGTTTTGAAAAAACAAACAACAAAAAAACAAGAATTTTCCAAGGCACGCCTGACGATCTCTCACGGCACTCTAGTGTGCCGCGGGAGCGTACCTATGTTCCCACGCCCATTGGTCCCACAGCCCATTGGTCCCACGGCCCACTGGTCCCACAGCCCATTGGTCCCACAACCCATTGGTCCCACAGCCCATTGGCCCCACGTCACTAAGACTTTTTTTCATTATTTAGGCCCATTGGTCCCACAGCCCATTGGTCCCACAGTCCATTGGTCCCACATTGCTTTTTTATTTTAATTTTTAGGCCCATTGGTCCCACGGGACTCACTAATTCGACGCCCTTTCGGTACTTACCGCTTACGTCATACGACCCTAAACCTAACCTAAACCTAAACCCTAACCCTAACCTTAACCCTAAACCTAACCCTAACCCTTACCTTAAACCTAACCCTAACCTTAACCCTAAACCTAACCTTAAATTGCTTGTTTGAAATGTTTGATTACCATGTGAAGTACCGAGAGGGCGTCAAACTAGTGGGTCCCTTGGTCCCACAGCCCATTGAAGTGTTTGTGATGTGGGACCAATGGACTGTGGGACCAATGGACTGTGGGACCAACGGACCTAAAATTGAATTAAAAAATCTTAGTGATGTGGGACCAATGGGCTGTGGGACCATTGGGCCTAATTTTGAAAAAACGCAAAAGTCTTAGCAATGTGGGACCAATGGGCTGTGGGACCAATGGGCCGTGGGAACATTGGGCTGACCCATGTGCCGCGGCACAGTGGTTGGGAAACACTGGTTTCGATCTTCACAAATAACAATATTTAATATTTGACTCCAGTGAGAAAACTGTGATGCACAGAATTTCTCATAGACTGCCACTGAACTGTCAGGGGGTAGTTTCGCCTAAAAAATGCCCGGAGGTAGCAATGGAACGTTACGTCAAACTCATGGATACTCTGGCCAATACCACAACAGAGAAGTAG
>NC_085868.1:51677627-51680127 GCF_034702125.1 Engraulis encrasicolus | reverse complement strand
ACACACACACACACACACACACACACACACACACACACACACACACACACACACACACACACACACACACACACACACACACACAACGCAAATAGAAAAGTCAAGCTTATAGGCACACAAGCACACATTGGAAACGCAGAGAGAATTACGACCAGCATCAAACCTTCACAGTATATTCCTCATACGCAGAGTCGTAATATATGTCTTACTGATGGCATGTTTGCATTAGAGTTTTTTTCTATTAGTAATAGTTAAGTAATATGTAATGAACATAAATTAATCTCAATTCTTTTATTGATTTTTTTTATTAATCTCAATTCTAAAGGCGCATGCATACACAGAGAAGCACAAGATATATAGACAAACAAGAAACATTTTCTACATGACTAATGACCCATTGGTACTGTATTAGAGCTATTTATTAAAGAAATACTATGCAACCTTTTCATAGTCATGAAATGGCTTGGAACTCAAGGTTTTGCTTGACTGACCCGTTATGGGGAAAAGGCCACCTCCATCTGGTGGCCCTAGCCCGAAACAAAACTTGCAGTTTTGCTGTTTGGCGCAGCGTGCTTGTTGCTCTGGAAGTTGCGGCCGCTAGAGGTGCCTAGATGTCTAGAAAAGAGCAAAACGAGACCCATTCCATTTCATTGGCTAACTAAGCAGCAGCTCGTTGAAAACTGACTGTTAGCTGATTGTACATTATGATGCTGGGATAACCAGCAAAAAACACGATTGAGACTGCAGATAAATGATGAGCAAATTGAGATGAAACGTTTGGACAGGCAAATAAATCGCTTGTGTGAACATCGGGAAAGCCCCTTCAAAATGGAGAGCTGAACGCCAAAAGACCAAAGATGTGGATTTTATCATTCACGTCACTGGGATTTAAGCATTAGCATTCTCAAAGCTCACGCCATACTTCGTTAAGTTTACAAAGCTACATATAAATGTATACAAGTTGAAATCTGAAGGCGCACATTTTACTTGATGAGGACACAGTCAATCAAGCCCAAAAATTAGAGATGGGATTTATGGCTCTTTGACGGGATCCGGATCTTAGTGGCTCGTTCCTTTCAAAGAGCCGTTCAAAAAACTGGCTCTTTTGGCTCTTTTTAAAAATTATTTATTCAGTGTGTAGAATGGAATATTTTGACTTCACCTCAAGGTAATTTTGTCCAAACACTGTGTAAAATTGAAAGAAAAAAATGTCTGCACACTTAAGGAGCCCTGAGGAAGGTCAGTAGACCGAAAGCTTGGCCTATTATTAAAAAGAACACAAAGAGGATTTAAGTGTGCAGACATTTTTCTTTCAATTTTACACAGTTTTTGTTTATGTTTGGCACCTTTTAATCGAGAGTGCGGTGTGATCCGGCTAAACACCATTTTGTCCAAACAACAACTGATTATTCTCCTGCTTCTAAAGACCGTTGCCACTCTTTAAGGCAAACAATTGTGTTTTTCCCAAATTTAATTACTCTGGTGAATTAAATTAAATTGAATTAAATGAATGAATTAAAAATGAACTAAATAACGGTCGAGTGGCTCCCCCAGCTGTGATCCGGTTCCCATCGTTCACTTCAGGGAGCCGTTCAAAAGAACCGGCTTGTTCGTGAACGACACACCTCTACTAAAAATATATGTTGCCGACCAAGAGGAGACAAAACGTGAACTCTAGCCTGCTTCTCTTGCTACTGCCTAGGCTTTGGATACACGTCCACTTCCACTTTCAACACCACCAGATGAAAACACAGCTTTTCTCCTCGACTTCGAAATCTTTATTACTGCTTACAAAATAAGCAGTAGCCTTTTGTCTCCTCATTCTCGTAATATAATCTATATTTACTATATAGTTAATGGAAATGGCTAATGAAAACTGGGTATCTACGGGAAACAAGTGGATTAAACATCCATCTACATACGGGCAGGAATTAAGTTAATTGAGGGCCTATTTTCCCCTTCATGCATGTTTTAATTGCCTATGAAAAAAATCTGATGAATGTAATTTTACACATTAAAAATGGCTCGGCAATTCACCATTTATAATGGATAAATAGTTTACCGATTTCGACATTATTCCACCTCACCAGGGGTGCATTTCTCGAAAACATAGTTATTAGTAACAGCGTTAGTACCAAAGTTGCCAACTGGCTAACAACTACGCTTTCGAGAAATGCAACCCAGATCATTTGGCTTCGTACATATTCTGTTACTCACTCGATTTCGTATTGCAACTTCATTACTCTCACTCCCTCATGCTGTCATATTAATTAAATCATTTGCATGTGACAAATGGCCTAGTAGCTCAATTGTTTGTATGAACAAACAATTCATCTTGAATATACGGTCATCATAAACGTTATGAAATTACATTACATTTAGCAGACGCTTTTACCCAAACAAGAGGGCATGGCTAACATTTACGTAAAAGAAGGAGCAGTCTAGGGTTGACGATAGACAACGTATGACAACATTTTATTTTTCCCAGCACTTTCAACGA
>NC_085868.1:51647627-51670127 GCF_034702125.1 Engraulis encrasicolus | reverse complement strand
TGTGTGTGTGTGTGCGCGTGCGTGTGTGTGTGTGTGTGCGCGTGTGTGTGTGTGTGTAACTCACCATATCCCAGTGTGTCACCATAGCTCCCAGTGAGTGTGTGCCATGGCGGTAGTAGTGAAGAGATATCTCACTCCTCTCCTGTCTCACTCCTCTCCTGTCTCACTCCAATCTGGACAAGAAGAAGAGGAAGAGAGACAGATGTGGAGGATTAAGGGTCGTACACACACGTCGCTACTAGTTACTCGCTCAGCAAATGAACTCAATAGATGACATCTGGCAACCCTGGCCCTGATGACGACTGTGCATCAAGTCAAGTCAAGTCAAGTAGGTTTTATTGTCAATTTCTTTACATGCACTGGTCATACAAAGAATTTGAAATTACATTTCTTGCTTTCCCATACAGACATAGACTAATCTAGGTAAGGACATAGACAGTATAGACATAGACAGTACTTATACATGGACTTAAGACAGTATGGACATAGACAGTGCTCATACAGACATACTAGTTACTCGCTCAGCGAATGAAGTCAATAGAATGTCGATGTGTTCCAGCGAGACGAGCAGGCGAGTAGGCGAGTACTGTACAAGCGATGCGATGTGGGCGGATCCCGAGTTGAAAATATTTTATCTTCGAGCGAGGCGAGTAAGCGAATAACCAATTGGAATGCAAAGTTCGGTACTTCTCGCCTGTTCATTGGCAGTTAAAGCTGCGGGAACTTTCAGCGAACGTTCCATGAAAGAGAGGCGAGTAGGCGAGCAAGCGAAAAGCTAGCTTTGTGTGCGTATGCCGCTTAAGAGACACAGACAGGCGGACTGACTGACTGACAGACTAAAGGGCTCGGCATACTTCACGTGTGTACTTCGCGCCATTTGGCTCGAGAACCATTAATGACGTCATCGAATGCGGCAGACCATTCATACTCAACATGAGCCTTGCGCGCCATTTGTATTCATCTTGTATTTTCAGAAGTGTGCCCTCTGCTGTTCATGAGAGAAACGGCAGAAATGGTCGGGCGTCCAGCGAAAAAAACAGATAGCCAAGCACAACGTGCTGTAGGTCTACTGAAAGTGTGACTTGTGACTTATCAAAATAAAACATAGATTTTTGTTGTAGCCTAGGCCTACATTGCCAGATCATTCCAAGACTATGTGAGAGCATTGTTCTGGCTGCAGAGTTTTTCAAATAGATCGTGAAACACAACATGCTTTACTGAAAAAAGTAAACAATTGCTACACAGAAAAACATTTTAGGAAGACGATAAAATAGCTTCAAGATATTGTGCTATCCTCAAAATGATGTAGGGTCCTAGGCAACTATACACTACATTTTGTGAGGCAACTGTAGTCATCGGCCTTGTGGCCAATGTGCCGCGTCAGAAAAATTCCCCTGCACACGAACTCGCGCCCGGCAAGAATTTTGAGCTTGCGACCGGGGGGGTTGGCGTGACGTCATTTTTTGTCACGTAACAGCGAACGGACGTACGCCTAGAAACGCAGAGTATAACAGACGGCTAGAGAGGTAGACAGGCTCAGGCAGAAAAAGCAGACAGACAGAAAGAGAGACAGAGAGACAGACAGATAGATAGACTGGCTGACAGACAGACAAGACAGAGATGAGAAAGAAATTACTCTCTGGACGGGAGGAAAGTCCACACGTCTTTTTATGTTTTGTGTTTGTGCGTGTACAAATTAAATAAGCACTAGGATATGGTACCATAACATACAGACGGGGAGAGAGAGAGAAAGAGAGACAGAGACAGAGACAGAGCTAGCAGTAGAGTAGGAGCAAAACCCCATACGTTTGCTTGTGAATGTGCGTTACGCCCCTTTTTCGGGGAAAACAAACCGAATTTCTCATTAACTTACATGCTACATCGGCTAGCCTAAATGAACACAGTCCATGCTTCAACCACGGCTATTTGGCAATATTATTTGAACAGCTGGCAACACAACACGTTTTTGGCATGTTGAGCGTGCACAACGTTAGTCTACAGATCCTTGTCTTTCGTTTATTCTTTCCCAACAACACAAATTAACTTGCATTGACTTTCCCCCCAATGTTTTGCCTCAAAAAAGGGCGTAACGCACATGGCACACGTCACGCCGTTCATGCGTATTAGGAGAGCAAGCATCAGCAGCAAAATGGCCAGTAGCAGTCTACTAACATAATAGCATTAGCATTTTCATGATAAGGAGTAGCAGCATCAGCTAGTTAGCCATAGTAAGCAGGAGCTGATGCTAGCAGACTAGCACACATTAGACGCGCTATGTTAGCTCCAGTTAACTACCACATGTACTGGTAAAAACAGGTGTTTGTCCTATCCATTTTGCCCAGAGATGAGGAGGCAGGTTTCATAGTGTCAGACTCACACTCTCCAAGGAGATGGTTTTGTCCATAATGATTACAGGTTTTATTACAAATAAAAATAAATACAAACAAAAGGATGCATTGGGATGCAAAATGATTAAAGTCTTTGAATTACACAACTGCAGAGCAAAGCTAATCTTAATGCAGGTAGGCAGAGTATATTTAATTCAGGTTAAAGAGTGACGAGCGAGGTCAAATGACTGTATCCTGCGGCCTGCTCTCCTCCAGTCATGCGCAATTGGCATCCATTTATGCGATCACGGTGGCACCTTTCACCACCTGTAGAGGGTGCAGTCTCGCGAAACACAGAAAACAACAAAATATGAGTTCAAGAGTGCAAAATAAACGTCAATGCGGCTCCTACACCACACATTACCCAGGTAGCAAGAACAGTCGGCCCGATCTTGGCAGAATGTCGGCACTGTCGGCTGAGAGTCGGCTCGGCTGGAATACTGGTTACCGTGACTCAGCCAACACTTCATAGAACACTGAAAATAACTGTCAGTCTCATGCAGTAACTGAGCCAACACTGAGCCGACACTGTCAGCATACGGTAATAGGGCCATTATTGGGCCGCGGACAAAGTCAGAATTGGGCCGACTGTCAGCACTCGCCAAAAAAGGATCGGGCCAACAATGGGCCAGATAAACTTTGCTACCTGGGTAGTAGCATGGCCGTGTAGATGGGAGCTCAGGCAGACAGGCAGCTAGGCAGCTAGGCAGCTGGGTTGCTAGCCAGGTAGTGCCCTCCTAGTGATGCAACAGCTTCAGCATTGCTACCAGTCAGGTCAAGAGTCAATGCAAGTACTTTCTGAGTTCCCGCAAATACGGGAACTCCTCCCACTTTGTAGCGAAGCAAACAATCATTAGCCAAACCAAGGAAGGCCATTTGGGAAATGCTGTTTGGGAAATGTAAATTGTTATGCTCTTGGTCAGAAGAAGTCTCAAAGAGATTTGAAAGTCGATGATAATCAGGCTACAGGGTTGCCAGACGTGACTGAGGATCTCCAGCCAAAATAAACACCCAAAATCTCCCCACACACCCAGCCTCACCTCACTGTGACACACACACACACACACACACGCACACACACACACACACACACACACACACACACACACACACACACACACACACACACACACACACACACACACACACACACACACACACCAAGCACACATACTACAGACACACCAGAGACACACATGCCCAAAAATATACACAAAGCCACACACAAACACACAAACACGCCTGCAGACACACACACACACACACACACACACACACACACACACACACACACACACACACACACACACACACACACACACACACACACTCCCACTCCTCCTTCACGGCTGCTTGGTGTGTGTGTTGTCTCTTGGCAGGGCCTCTGTACCAGCTGGCATGCAGGGTGTGTGTGTGTGTGTGTGTGTGTGTGTGTGTGTGTGTGTGTGTGTGTGTGTGTGTGTGTGTTCGTGCGTGCGAGCGTGTGTGTGTGTGTGTGTGTGTGTGTGTGTGTGTGTGTGTGTGTGTGTGTGTGTGTGTGTGGCTGTGCGTGTGTGTGTGCGTGTGTGCAGGGTAATGACATTGGCAGCAGCGGTGTGTACACGAGAGCGTGACGGAGATTACATACACAAATGATGATGCAAACACACACACACACACACACACACACACACACATTCATGCACACACGTGTCCACACGCACGCACGCTCACACACACACACAAATGCAGTTATCCATGCACGTGACACACACACAGACATCCAAGAACATGCAATCTGTCTCACACTCTCAAACACACACGCACACACACACACACACACACACACACATACACATGCATGCACACATTCATGCACACACATGCACAGACGTGTCCACACGCACGCACGCACACACACACACACACACAAATGCAGTTATCAATGCACATGACACACAGACAGACATCCAAGAACATGCAATCTGTCTCACACTCTCAAACACACAATCACACGTACACACACACACAGAGACACAGACACACACACAGTCACTCGTGCCAATCCACACATTTGCATGCATTCACTCTCACACACACTCTCACAATGATACACACAATCCCCTGCATGCACACACACACACACACAGACACACAAAATCACACACAATCCGACAAACTCAAAGATACACACACAAACACACACACACACACGCACGCACGCACGCACACACATACACACAGCCAGCTGCAGGGCAACAAACTGATTAGGACCCGGGCTGTTGGCATCTGGGCATGTAGTATACCCGCCTGGCATCACACGTATACCCGCCTGGCATCACACGTATACCCGCCTGGCATCACACGTATACCCGCCTGGCATCTGGGCATGTAGTATACCCGCCTGGCATCACATGTAGTATACCCGCCTGGCATCACACGTATACCCGCCTGGCATCACACGTATACCCGCCTGGCATCACACCTATACCCGCCTGGCATGTAGTATACCCGCCTGGCATCACACCTATACCCGCCTGGCATCACACCTATACCCGCCTGGCATGTAGTATACCCGCCTGGCATCACACCTATACCCGCCTGGCATGTAGTATACCCGCCTGGCATCACATGTAGTATACCCGCCTGGCATCACATGTAGTATACCCGCCTGGCATGTAGTATACCCGCCTGGCATCACATGTAGTATACCCGCCTGGCATCACATGTAGTATACCCGCCTGGCATCACATGTAGTATACCCGCCTGGCATCACACGTATACCCGCCTGGCATCACACGTATACCCGCCTGGCATCACACGTATACCCGCCTGGCATCACATGTATACCCGCCTGGCATGTAGTATACCCGCCTGGCATCACACGTATACCCGCCTGGCATCACACGTATACCCGCCTGGCATCACACGTATACCCGCCTGGCATCACAGGACCTCTCCATGGGCATGGAGTGGTGGAGTGGAGAATAGGCAGCCTGGCGACTCTCTCTCTCTCTCTCTCTCTCTCTCTCTCTCTCTCTCTCTCTCTCTCTCTCTCTCTCTCTCTCTCTCTCTCAGCCTGGCAAGGTGAAGTGAGGAACAGGCAACCAGGTCTCTCTCTCTCTCCCTTCCTCTGTCTCTCTGTCTCTGGCATGGTAGAGTGACGCTGTATGCACTCTCTCTCTACAGCTGGAACCCATAGTAGTCTCTCAATATGGACAGAAGCCTGCTGGTGACACATCTCTTTTTGTTTTTAAAGATATTTTTTAGGGCTTTTGTGCCTTTTTTGTGAGAGGACAGTGAGAGAGGGACAGGAAACGAGAGGGGAGGGAGAGAGATGGGGAAGGACTGGCAAATGACCCAGGCCAGAATCGAACCCGGGTTGCCGCCAGCTTGGCAACTCAGGTGCTGTTTCCACGTAGCTGGATATTTTTATATGTGGATATTTTTCTCTCCTGCTTGTATTGGTTTTGCATTGGTTTTGGCCTTCCGTTTCCACGTAGCAGATATTTAAAAATCCAGGTTTAAAAAGCAGGAGAAAAATCTATCCTGTTTAGGGGGCTGAAACGCATTTGTTACAATGGAGGATTTTTTTTATCCACATGTTGCGTTTACACCTAGCAGGAGAAAAAAATACCCTGGCAACTCAGTGCCCTACCGTTACCGCTACGGCAGGGCCCTGGTGACACATTTTAATTCAGTTTCAATCAAAGAAACTCGACACAGAAGAACAATCTCTCGGGGGGTAAATGCATTGGCCACGGTGTAGTACGGGGGCGTGGCCTGAGGACACGAGTGGATGGAAAATTAACTCCCTTGCGCATGGTCAGTGGGTGCGACAAACATTTCCGTACTCCGCAAAATCTGAAAGAGGATATCCGGTTGTCAGTGTTCAGTGTGTGGCCAAATTAACTGCAGCTGTTGGTCAGCAGTAATTGCTGGGGGTAATTAAGGACAGCTGACAAACATTCACGCTGTCCTATGACCTGTTCCACACTCCGACCCTCGCAGAAGTGGCTATACGCATGAACGACCATCCGGGTACTTTTCTCCTAAATGTGCGTTACGCCCCTTTATGGGTGAAAACAAACCGAATGTCTCATCAACTTACATGCTACATCGGCTACCCTAAATGAACACAGTACATGCTTCAGGCACGGCTGTTTGGCAATATTATTTGAACAGCCGGCAACACAACACGTTTTCGGCATGTTGCGCGTGAACAACGCTTGTCTACAGGTCCTTATCTTTCGTTTATTAAACCCCAATAACACCAATTGACTTGCATTGCCTGTTTTCCCCCACAAATGGGCGTAACGCACATGGAAAACGTCACGCCGTTCATGAGTATTGCACTTAACCATGCTTCCAATACTGACTGTAGAAGGAAAAATGTACTCCCCTCGCCATCAATCCATACTACGCTGTTATGACTAGGGGTCGACCGATACAGGTTTTTTAATGGCTGATGCGATAGCGATTATTTTTTTCATCACCCTTGGCCAATACCCAATTTCCAATACCTGATATTTGGGGCCGATATGGGTTAAAAAAAAAGGTTAAAAAATGACAAATAAAGTTAAAAATAAACATTCCTTGAGTTAAAAATAAACATTCCTTTAACATTATCAAATTGAGGTAGAACGTGTTACATTTAAACACCCACTCTAACAATCAAGTAATGTCTAACAATCAAGTAATAAAAAGATAAAGTGTCGAATGACATAAAATAATAAATATTGCGTATCAGCCAAAATCACACGCGTATCGGCCGATACCGATACACTTCAAAAATGCAAATATCAGCCCGATACTGATACCAATATATATATCGGTCTATCATTAGTTATGACGTCAGTACACCCTCTTGTCTCAATACAGTAACCAGCCAGCACTGGTATATAATATCCTATGATATTGTCTATGTAGAGGGAGACAGGAACCCTGAATACATTGTCTATGTAGTGGAGACAAGTCACACATCACATCATCTCATTTCTTATGTACATATGAAGCACCACAATTACCCTCTTCACACGTGATGGAAATAATGAGTTACACTGTGCGTGTGTGCGTGTGTGTGTGTGTGTGTGTGTGTGTGTGTGTGTGTGTGTGTGTGTGTGTGTGTGTGTGTGTGTGTGTGTGTGTGTGTGTGTGTGTGTGTGTGTCAGGGCTTAACACTAACACCCGCCAGGTAGCCAAATGCGGGTGAAAGTCAGCGTTGGCTAGTAGATACCGAAGGTTCACTAGCCATTCTGGCGGGTCCGTTACTATTCTGAATGATGAGGCACCGCATTTTGTAGTTTTTTTCTTCGGACCGTCTTTGCTACAAAAGCAATACAATGCGATTTCGCGAGCCTACAATACCCATGAAGCACCTGTGTCACGTGTCACCTGTGTCTCACGCAAGCCAGGAGCTAGTCTTGCGAAGAGGAGTGACAGCGAGCTACCGGGACATCAGCGTGCGTTCGGAAATGTCACTGGAAACCTTCACGTGAAAATAAAGTAGCGAAGTTCATCTCAACTGACCTGTTTTGCGATCTGTCATTAGTACAATACTTAGTAGTAGTGGACATTAAAATGACCAAAGCGAGAGGAAAACACGTCAGTCTGTCTTACTCTTGTGAAAGTCTCAAGACTGATTAGCGCAGTGATAAGACAAGGACACATGCGGCATTAATAGCCTAATGTTTGGTTTAAATTATTTTCTGATTTGCCTGTAGGCCTATGTCTTCATACCTTAATATTCCTCCATGTTTCTTGTGCTGTTGTTCCCGACTGTCAAACCATTCTTAAAAAACGCGCAGTAGTAGCCTTCCAGACTGCACAAAAGCATCCCATTGCATGTCCCTTCGCAGGTGCCCGTCTCACCTTGCGCCCGTTAAACAACTCACTATTAGACGGAATGAAAGGAAGTCATATCCCTTCTGTAGTTACCGCATCTGTGTGTGCTTTCTAGTGGATAGCCTACGTTTATAAGCAAATATTCAAGAAGAGGTGTTATTCCACATCCTTCCACAACACTGTGCTTGGTGTTTCTGCATGGTCAGGCTATATTCCTCAGATCAGTAAATCTATTCTTTCATGCATGCATGGGCAAGTTAATAGGCCTAACAATTCTAATTATTAGGCCCTATAGCATATTATATTATACTGTATTATATTATATTATATTATATTATATTATATTATATTATATTATATTAGCCTATATTATATTAGCCTATATTATATTAGCTACATTACATTATTAGGGCCTACAGCCTATTATATAAGCATTAAAGCTGATATGATGGTTAAGAAAATTATGGCTAGTGAAAAGGCCCAATGGCTAGTGAGTCAGGAAAACCACTAGCCAAAATGGCTGGTAAGCGAAAAAGTTAGTGTCAAGCACTGGTGTGTGTGCGTGTGTGTGTGTGTGTGCGCGTGTGTGTGCGTGTGTGCGTGTGTGAGTGTGTGTGTGAGAGAGAGATAGAGATATGATACTGAGATCAATGTAAAGCTTCTTGATTGAAAGCATGCTCTGTAGGGTCCAATTATCACCTAAAGCTGATGGACGGACATAAAGATGGCAGAATCACACATGCAGAACAGTGTTTCAAGCATGAGTACTGTGTGAGTGCATATTGTAAGAACATAAATGTGAGTTTTCACTTCAGTAGTCCTCCCTGGCCGTGGTGCTGACAAGACCCCGTAGCCCGCCCAGAGAAATGTTTATGGCCGTCCGAGCAACTATGTTTGTTTTGTACTTCAGAGCCAACACTGGGCACAAAAGCTCCTTCTCTGAGTGCAACAGTAGTGTGGTATAACTACTGGTGTAACTCTGAGGAGTGCTGCAGAACAGGATTTCAAATAATAATTTACTAGTACACAGTATTCATGTAAGGTAGGGGTGTCAAACTCAGGCCCGGGGGCCAAAGCTGGCCCACGGAGTCATTGTATTTGTCCCGCGAGATCATTTCAAATGTGTATTACATTTGGCCCACATATACCATTAGTCTAATGGATAGCGTAAGAACATGAAATTTAATGAAGCACAGGATGTGCAGGCACATTTGAACTACCATATATGATGGGAAAGAGTGTAATGTAACTATGAGTAGGCCTATGAAGTGCATGCATGCACAATATTTTAGTCCTTTTTAAAAAAATAAATATTGAGTTTAGCCCGCTACTTTGTTCCAATTTTTGATTTTGGCCCTCAGTCAGTTTGAGTTTGACACCCCTGATGTAAGGGATAATGGGCAACGAGGTGACCAGTTCTAGAAAGTTAATGGCGAGGCGGCGGCTTAGTTGCCTCCTACCTGTAAAGTTGAAGGAACATGCCAACTGCACCATATTCTTGTGAGCAAGATAGATGTGTCGCTACGTGGGTGTGAAAACTTAGCCGGGCCTAAAATTTTCATCTAACACTGTGCGGTCTGGTTCTCGATTCTGATTGGCTGATAGCCGCACGGACGCTTGACCGGTTCCACGGAATCAATGGTCACCCAATCAGCCAATCAAAAAAGAGAATTCCGTTGTGAAAACAGTTAACTCTATGTGTCTATGTGCAAACAGTAGGTAGACTTGTAGGTCCTGCTTTACCTCTGACGAGTGCTCCAGAATGGAATTTCAAAGAATGATTTATTATACGATACTTTTAAGTCATAAAATAATTTCTTAACTGTAAAATCACATTTTGAGGAAGCTCTCCGGTTGTGAGATTTTGACACGCCTGTTCTGTGTGAAGTCTGCGCTCTGTGTGTCCGTGTACAATGGGTACAATAGAATTTCTCCTAGCACCCTCCCACAGTACAGTACAGTACAGTAACATAGAGTACAATACAGTACAGTAGGGCTGCACGATTATGGAAAAAATCATAATCACGATTATTTTGGTCAAAATCATAATCACGATTATTAATCACGATTATTGATTTTTGCAGATTTTTTTGAAAATTATAAGAAGATGAAATATAACCAAGAATGAATTACATACGGGATGAGCAAAATAAAATGAATTGTAATACAGTAATTATGTAAAGGCAATAGCATGAAACTTAAGTGGACAGATTTCTGGCCAGAAACACTAGCCTGTCAGTATGTTCTGGCTTCAAGGACGCTCTCAAAAGTAGGTCACTATTGCCACGATTAAATCACGATTAAAATCATGAGTTCGATTTCACTATTTTATCACGATTTTGATTATTTTTCGATTAATTGTGCCCTACAGTACAGTACAGTGCACTATAGTACAATACAGTACAATACTGTAAGAATGGTCCCACAGCAGAAGAACAACACTCCAACACTCCAATCAACACTCCAACACTCCAATCAACACTCCAACACTCCAACACTCCAATCAACACTCCAACACTCCAATCAACACTCCAATCAACACTCCAATCAACACTCCAACACACCAATCAACACTCCAATCAACACTCCAACACTCCAATCAACACTCCAATCAACACTCCAATCAACACTCCAACACTCCAATCAACACTCCAATCAACACTCCAACACTCCAATCAACACTCCAACACTCCAATCAACACTCCAACACTCCAATCAACACTCCAACACTCCAATCAACACTCCAATCAACACTCCAACACTCCAAGCAACACTCCAACACTCCAATCAACACTCCAACACTCCAATCAACACTCCAACACTCCAATCAACACTCCAACACTCCAATCAACACTCCAATCAACACTCCAACACTCCAACACTCCAACACTCCAACACTCGGCCCTGCCGTGGCCAACCGGTAGGGCACTCGTCTACCATGCGGCTGACCCAGGTTCGATTCCCGGCCCAGGCCCTTTGCCGACCCCTCCCTATCTCTCTCCACCTCTCACACTGTCCTGTCGAATAAAGTCGAAAATGACCACAAAAAAAACACTCCAACACTGCAAGCAACACTCCAACACTAACACTACAATCTTTGGTAACAACATGGACCAACCTGTTCATGTACGGTACAATACAACAAAGTTGCAGCCAATGCGTGTGTGTGTGCTTGTGTGTGTGAGTGAGACAGGACAGACAGACAGACAGTCAGACAGAGAGTAAGCATAAGAGGCGGCGTGTGTGTGATTGTGTGTTGACTGAGTGAAAGAGAGAGGGGGGATGAAAGAGAGAGAGAGAGAGAGAGAGAGAGAGTGTGTGTGTGGAATGCGTGAGTGTGAATGAGTCTTACCTCAAACGACCCTCAGGTCTCAGAGGCCTGTGTGCTGGTCCGCATCTGAGGAGCGAGGCGTCGTCAGTGTGTGCGTGTGTGTGTATGTGTCACACTCTCCAGCTCCGGCCGGTTTGTTTACACACCTGAGAAGACAGAAAACACACGGCGAGTTACGAGACGGAAACACACACACACACACACTCATGAAATGCACACACTTAAGGCTGATGCATAGTCACGCGGTGCCGATTGCGGGGTAAAGCATAGACGTACTGTCAGCGGGGGGTATTGCCTCATAGTCGACCTACATGCGAATGCGTGCGAAAGGGCGTGGTGTTTTTTTTCCCGCCGAAAATTCAAGAGTGGGGCAAGGGGGGGGGGAGGAGGAGATTTTAATGAGGTCAATTCACCTCCGTGACAACAGGGGGCGAACTAACTCATTCAGTTGAGCCCAGTCCCTAGAATGAATCACAAAGCTAATCAGCTGGCTATGTAAAACGTAATATTCCACTAGTAGCCTACTTCTAAAAGTTGGGGCATAATTAGATGGTACAACATCAGTTTATTTTTGGTCAAGTACTACATGAGATTAAATGCAAGACAAACGCCATTTTAAAAGACAATAGACAGCATGAATGGCCATTCACACCTGGGGCCTAGTAGTAGCTAGCCAGCTAAATCAGTCATTACAAACTCAAAGCTAGTTGACTAGCCACCTGAAACGTAATTCTACCACTAACAAAGAGGCTTCTTGCTATTAATTTAAAAAGTTGTGGCGTAATTAGACATGAATGATAGCATACAAGATTCTCTCTTTATTCATGTTTTACAGTTCAGGTGGTTAAAATGCCAAACAAAAGCCGTTTTAAATACAATACATCTAATGGCCATATTAACAGCTAGCTTAGCAACTGTCAGCCAAACCCATTCAAACTCTACAGGACATTAGCGAACCCTGTTTTAGAAGCTAGCTAGCCACACTACTTGTACTATATACTGTATCAACAAAGAGGCTTCTTGCTATTAATTTAAAAAGTTGTGGCGTAATTAGACATGGATGATAGCATACAAGAGTCTCTCTTTATTCATGTTTTACAGTTGAGGTGGTTAAATGAAACAAAAGCCATTTTTAAATACATTAGATAGCCTATCTAATTAACAGCTAGCTTAGCAACTGTCAGCCAAACCCATTCAAACTCTACAGGACATTAGCGAACCCTTTTTTAATGAGCTAGCTGCCACACTACAAAAGAACAAAGAGGCTTCTTTGCTACTACCACACTACAAACATATCATTTCCATGATGGCCTTTTATGGATATTTCTAATTGATTTTTTGGAAGTTGTACTACTGAAATAAAAAACAGTTTCTCTTCTCCCTGTCAAGTAAACTCCAGTGATTTCCTGCCAAGTCATCTGCATCGTGTTTTTCGTTTTCCTTCAAACCTCCGCGGTAGGGTAGAAGAATAGAACACAACTGACCTATCAGGGCTGAGTTCCCCCCGGACTGCCGTAAGCGCATTGACCAATCACCGTCTTCAAGCATAGCTCAGCTCACGGACATTTCAGCCTGGGAGAAACATGCGTGTACTGCAGCCAGGGGTCGTTTTGTCGCTGCACAGGGGGGCGCTGTGGCTCATTCTCTGTGCAGAACCCCCGCGAACGCGCGACTCTAAACCCCCCTTTACACACACACACATTAAGTGCACACTCGCACACACACACACACAAACACTCTCTTACACACACATACACACACACACACACACTTACACAAACACACGCACACAAATGTACAGACATACGAGAGTGCACACAGAAAACACACAGAGTTATGAGACTGAAACACTCACTCTGAAATGCACAAGCACACACACACATGTGCACACACACACACACACACACACACACACACACACACACACACACACACACACACACACACACACACACACACACACACACACACACGCATTCACACATTACACACATTCGAGAGAGTGTGCACACACACACACACTCACGCAGGTGTGCACACATAAACGTGCACACACACACACACACACACACACGCAAACACACAGTCATGCAAACAAACAAACTTTTCACATCCTTCCGTCCTCAGAGTAACGAGCACAACACATATTATACACAGTAACCCATCCCATTAGACACACACACACACACACACACACACACACACACACACACACACACACACACACACACACACACACACACACACACACACACACACACACACACACACACACACACAGGTATTGCACCGAGTCAACTGACTTACTTACAGGATGTAATATACATAAAGATGACACACAGCTTCCAAACATCACACTTAGTCAAGTCATGCCCACTGACTAGTAAATGAGTGAGTGAATGAGAGTGGTGTGTCTGATTTGTCAGGTAGGCCATAGGGCAGTGGTTCTCAAACTTTTTGTGTGAAGTACCACCCGAGAAAATATTGAGCTCTCCGATTACCACCTTCACAACCAACATTACAATATCGCAGCAAAGGCCTTCCATATTCACTTTTGCCAGTCAAAAGGCTACAGGAGAGGTTAATAACGGCATCAACAGCTACGGTCACATTCAGTACAAGTTTGTTTTTAAATTTCTTGCTTGTCTAGTATTATTATTTCTTTCTTGCTTGCCTAGTATTATTCTGCATTGTGTTTTCAGATGAATACAGTTCAATATTACAAAATGTGAGACCAAAGAAACATTTTCAACTGCAACAACTTGATCAGCATTCAAATCAATGCACAAAAAATGAATTCTTCCAAGTACCACCAGAGATGTCTCAAGTACCACCAGTGGTACACGTACCACAGTTTGAGCACCACTGCCATAGGCCATAGGCAATGCTCATATGACACTACCAGTGTTCAGCAGTGTTCCAACCATGGAAGGTGTTTGCGTGATAACAAATGATACGGCCAATGCATGGAGAAGAGTGTAGCTCACTGCATGATGGTGCTGTTTGTTTGGGCAGCCGTGACCTATGGTTAAGGAGATGGGCTTAAAATCAAAGGGTTGCGGGTTCGAATCCCACCACTTCCACTCCCTACACCTCCACCCATGGCTGAAGTGCCCTTGAGCGACTAGAGGCACCTAACCCAACATTGCTCCAGGGACTGTAGCCAATACCCTGTGAGCTCAATTTAGGCCGCTATCTAAAATAACGTGCAAATGATTGCAACTGTTACCGGATCATTGTGAAAACAGATAAAACAGATCATGTGACTTAGGGCAAGATGACATGTTGTAAAATAGTAATACAGAGTACCACACCTGACATGACTAGCCCACCACCTTTTTAATATTTTAATATTTCATAATTCATATAGCTTGATTACTGTAGCCTATTCCATCAAGAGGCCATGGTGAATTAAACAGCAGCAGGGACAGTCACAGAATCTCAGCAGACTTGAATTTCAGTAATTTCTTCCTGACTTTGGATTTCAACAATACTGCCCTACAAAGGCATTACATAGTGCACTAACTAGGCCTACATATTTTGTCAAAATTGAGTTTAGACAGAAAGGGGCTTTCATAACACCTCCTCTATCTTGTGACAAAGCCTTGTGGTCCAAATAAGTTCAGCTTTGGAAATGTTGTCAAATTAGCAGTAATATCCAACCCAATACCAAGGTTCTGAAGGCATTGTTCTCAGTTCCAATGTTGGTTACAGTTACACTTCGTCTTTTGCAGGGCAGAATAGTGTATGTCACTGGCATACACAAGAAAGAGCTGAAGAAGCATGATAGCGCACTAAGCGCAGCATAGACATACGGTGTTCATTATAGCCTACCCCCCAAAACACTGGATTCTTATGCTGAGCTGAATGTGTGGCCCATGCGTGTAGTTAGTTACCAGGAGGTATGCAAGTCTAATTACAGCGCTGAGAGGGATATAAGAATGCAGAAATAGGCTACAACCGCATACCGATGTGGTGGAATAGGCAGTGTTGTGATTGTTGCGGTCGCGTGCGTTTGTGTTTATGTTCAGTGGCGCACGGTTGTTTGGAGGTAGGAAGGAAAGGATTTTTAAAACAAGACCAAAACAAAGACATTCTTACCCGTTTGCCTACAAGACTGACTGGAGCGGAGGCGTATTCCAAAAGCGGTCTACTAAACAAAACAATCACAGGGTTGGTTTTCTTTTCGCTCGGTAGCCTAAAGTCGCCGTGCGAGCGAGCTGTCCTGCTGACAAGCGCATTAGAATCCTCGAAGTTTTCTGAGACAGCGCTAAACTGCCAATATTGTTGAGCTGCCACTTTGTGAAGCGGCAACACGAAAGCGGAATTCCACCTTAAATATTATCTTCACAAGTGATAAAATTCCACCTTAACACACACACTCTCTCTCTCTCTCTCTCTCTCTCTCTCTCTCTCTCTCTCTCTCTCTCTCTCTCTCCGTCAGGAGGCTGTTCCCGTTTGGGGGAGGGGTATGTCTGGCCAGCTCAGCGAAAGTCCTCAGTCTGGGCAACTCGGTGGAAAGCACAGGCGCAACTTCTGTCCCGATTTAGCGTGGAAAACTGTCTTGGCTGCCCATGGAAATTACGCTATTAGCGGACAGATCTGTCAGCACATTGTCAGATCGCAAGATAAGGCTTGTGGACAGTTGCAGCCTAGCACATGGCCAATATCAATGAATTCTGACAGGTTTTACAGGCAGTGTGTGCGCGGTGGTTGTCTCGGAAATGTCCGAGGCTTGAATAGCATATTTTTGCCATGGCCAACGTATCAGCTGAAGGCGGCATTTTGGCTAGTTGAATATTTAGGATTTGATCGACCCATCTTTTCTGGAAGCTCCACTGTACCCCGCTGTGGGAGGGTTTCACAGAACAACCGCACTGCATGCTCCACAGTAGCCGCTGTAGTAACAGCCCAGATGCGTCTTGTTGCGCCTAACATCCATAGGTGTGCACAGAGAGGGACGAAGTGGTGCTAAAGCACCTGCCGATTTGCCCCAATGGACAAAAATGCCCTTTTTGAAGGTCCTTTGAAAATCAAATGTCACAATGTACTGTTGACATGTTAATCTGCAAATGCTTCACCTTCAACATCATGTGATAATAATGGCCCTGTATAATATAGCCTCTATAGCCTAGTAAGGCAGCCGGAAGTTCCACATGCCCCCCACGACACCCTTTTTTCAGCAGCTATCCCCAAAATGCCACTGCTAACATCCCCCATTTGTGCGCACACACACCACATGCAGGAGTTTCCCACCCCCTGTGCTGAGTGACACCGGTCTCTCCTGCAGTTCAACATGACGTGTTTATATTTTCCTCATCATGATGCATGCCGGGCCTTGCAGTGTGCAGGGCTCTTGCTGTTGCATGCTGGGTAATGCACAGGGCTCTTGCTGTTGTTTTCGCTCAGACTCTCACTATTTACCTGACTACTGTTGCTTCACACACTGTGTGTGTGTGTGTGTGTGTGTGTGTGCGTGCGTGGGCGTGCGGCCCGTGCGTGTGTGTGTGTGTGTGTGTGCGTGCACGTGCGTGTGTTTGATGATGATGGAGCAACAAAATAAAGCACCCTAGATGCGTAGTCTGCATGATGTTGAGGTGTCACACACACACACACACACACACACACACACACACACACACACACACACACACACACACACACACACACACACACACACACAGGCAGGCAGCCGTCTGTGGTGTGAGGTGACATCTGGTAGCATGAAAGGCCAAAACAAAAGGCTGTGGGCTCTCCACATGGAGTACTGCGCACCCCAGACGCCTGTTATGACACACACACACACACACACACACACACACACACACACACACACACACACACACACACACACACACACACACACACACACACACACACACACACACACACACACACACTCCACATGGAGTACTGCGCACCCCAGACGCCTGTAATCACACACACACACACACACACACACACACACACACACACACACACACACACACACACACACACACACACACACACACACACACGCTGCGCACCCCAGATGCCGATGCTGACTCTCAGCACAATGGGAACCCTCTGAACTGTGGCGGTCCTACAATGAGTTGCGCCCCCTGGCAACACCCCCTCCGACACCCGGCCCCCTTTTGAGATGGCCCCACCCCCAGTGAAAGAAAACATTATAGTAATGTTATTATCACAACAGTGTGGTAATAGTGTAGAAATAACACCTTTTTAAAATGATTTTTCATATGTTTGTAACATATGTTTGAAGCGATTTTTGGAGCACAACAAGAACTTAGATGTGCGTAGAATCTTCGTTTAGAATGGTAGATAGATAGACAGATAGATAGATAGATAGATAGATAGATAGATAGATAGATAGATAGATAGATAGATAGATAGATAGATAGATAGATAGATAGATAGATAGATAGATAGATAGATAGATAGATAGATAGATAGGTTCTCTTCATTTGTCTCTGTTCTCTCTCTCTCTCTCTCTCTCTCTCTCTCTCTCTCTCTCTCTCTCTCTCTCTCTCTCTCTCTCTCACTCTCTCTCTCTCCTCTTCCTCTCTCCCTAATGGGGGTCAGGTATTAATCTAGTCAGCTATAATTGACTGGAACGTGCTGATTGGGAGGGCATCAATTAGTCCATAATAATGCAGCATCACCCCGATGCCAAATGATTTAACCAAACAGCCCTCTCTCTCTCCCTGCTTCATTCAATAACAGATTATCAAGTCACAGGGAAAATGGAAATGCAGAGAGAGCCATTTAATTCTTGTGTCATTTTTTGTTGTTTTAATTAAATCATACATTCGCTTAATGTGATTACAACAAATAGAGGCAGAGGCTGCTGGAAACCGAGTAAAATGAGGAGGGGGTGGTAGGATAAAAAGAAAAAAACTAAACATGGCTGCAGCGGATTCGAAAGCATTGCTGTTGTGTTTGTGGGTCCAGAGGGTTTTGAGGAAGCAGAAAAAGGATTCTGGCTTGCAAGCTTTGGACCGCGTTCCGGCTAGGAGACTTGGACCGTGTTCTGGCTGGAAGGCTTTGGACCGTGTTCTGGCTAGAAGGCTTTGGACCGTGTTCTGGCTGGGAGGTTTTGGTTAGCTGGTGCCTCATCCTTTTCTGACAGACCTTGAGATGTTTGGCCACAGGACAAACCAGTCCACTACAGAGCTCTTTGGATGAGGGGAGAAGATGAGGATGAGAGAGGGGAGGCAGAGGAGGACAGGAGGAGAGAATGAGGATGAGAGGAGAGGAGGAGAGAATGGTAAGATAGAGATGAGAGCATATGATGAGGAGGAGTGAAAAGAGGAGAAAGGATGATTAGAGGGTGAGGAGGGGGGAGGAGATGATGAGAGGAGTGATAAGAGTGAAAACAGGAGAGGAGATGATAACTAGAGGAGAGGAGAGGGTGATTAGGGGGAAGGAGTGAAGGAAGGAGGAGAGCGATAACAAGAGAAGAGGAGTAGAACAGAGATGAAGAGAGGAGACTGATGAGACAAGACACTGCAAGTTATTCTGAGCCTTTACATATATACATTGCATCTAATTTAGTTGACACTTTTATCCAAAGCAACTTACAGGGTATTTACAGGGTATTGGTTAAAGTCCTTGGAGCAGTGTGGGGTTAGGTGCCTTGCTCAAGGGCACTTCAGCCATGGATGGAGGAGCAGGGAGTGGAAGTGGTGGGATGCAACCATGGAGGTAGTATAAGAACTGGAGAGAGTGAATAAGTCCCGCCTCCAGTCATTTCAATGGGAAATGAAAGGCTAGTGAATTCAGCCAAAATTGAACTAATTTTTCAGCTTCAAAGATGAGTTTTCGGCGCCAGTTTACTCAGCCACACATCTGTATAGGTATGTGTGCCCAACACTAAACTCGCGCACCCACCAATCTCGTCCACCCTCTTTGAGCGAAGTGGTGGCTGAATTGCGACGAGGAAGTGCCTTGCTAATCGGCGAAGCTAATCAGCCAAATCCTGACCCCCTGGATGCAACCCTGCAACCCTCTGATCTTAAGACCACCTCTCTTACCATTAGGCCTCGGCTGCCCAACCCAGCATCCACCTAGTTGTACCTAGCAATGCAAAAGCTAGGCAGCTGTAACAAAAAACTAGAGATTGGATCAGTGTTAATTTCGTGACGAAATATTTTCGTCATAATTATCGTTAACGATTGTTTTTCCCCTGACGACAATGACGGAAAATGCAGCATGCGAAAAATATAACGATATTGATTTATATTTTCGTCCAAAAAATCATTCATTGAATCTGGTACCTGACTTGTGTATGACGTGTATGCTGGTATGGGTGATTAGAGGGTGGGAATGTATGCAATGATGCATGTATATTTTCATATTTTGAGCAATAGAATGAATATCCATTTATGTTTTTATACAGTGAGACATATTTCATGCTTGCATGACAATAAAGTCTATTAAATTCTGTCTCCTTGTGCATCACAGCCATACTGTATGCTCTTGTGAACTCTGCTAATTGTTAGCTTATTTATCTGGCCTTGCCTCTAGTTTTTATCGCACCACAGGCTCTGATGTTCTTTAATACTCCTAAACCGTTTTTTAATAACTTTTTTATGGTGTGAAGTTCGGGGGGATGCAGTTGTAATTTTCTCACATTGTTATTTTGCACAGCAGCAGCTGTGGTAGTAGCATACAGTGCAGCAATGAAGGTTCACTGGCACAGTTGGCCTCGCGCCTGCCTGCTTGGATGCCTGCTGCTGTAGACTTTGTTACCAGTCATCAACAAAAACATACACACACACAGTATGTGTCCTAAGGCAACCTTGTTGTTTTAGTGGTCCATTATCAAGCTGTAAACAAGGTGAAAGGTCGAACTGCGTTGGTCGTTCCTAGTCGCCCGTTTGGCCAACCCCTAGGAACGCCCCTAGCTGTACAACATCACTAATCCACACTACGTCCTGGGAAGTGTTGCAAAAGCAAGAATCAGCAAAAGTCGCTATTGGCTCACTGAAAAGTTGCTAGAAGTAGCTAGATGACGTCAGGACATTACGATCCCTATAAAATGAGGCCACATGCCGTCGTTCACATTAAAAATGGTCAGTGCAACAGTTTGGAGATCAGAGCTAATCCGCAGCCCTGCTTAACCATGGGAAACGCTTCTGATGGCAGCGCAGAGTTACAATTATGTTGAAACATAACGATATTGTCATTGAAAATGCGTGTTTTAATAAGTCGCCAGATACACCAAAAAGCAGCTAAAGTCGCTAGATGAGTTTTTTAGTCGCCAGGGACGTCAAAAAGTCTGTAAACCTAGCGACAAAGTCAATAAATTGGCAACACAACGTCCTGGTGCCTACCCATTTAATCAGTCAGATATTACAAGCAAATTGAGCTAATTGGTAATCATACCGCACACACTGTATATACATGTATGATCGATCAATACACACACACAAAAGTGGAGCAGGGTTTTGCAAGAAGGAAACAGCATCTACAAGTCAAATGCATCCCATCGAGTGTGTGTTGGGGTTGTGTGTTGTGTGTCTGTGTGCATGTGTGATCATACACCCACACCACCACAACCACAAACAAACACACACTCTATTATGCACACACACATACTTGCCACAGGGAGATTTGCACACACACATGCACACACACACACATGCACATACACACACAGACACAGACACACACACACACACACACACACACACACACACATGCACACACAGACACAGACACACACACACACATGCACACACAAATCTCAAGGGCAGCCAGGTCCTCTCAGAAAGAACCACAGCATCAGGTTACATACATTCACACACAGACACACAGACACACAGACACACACACACACACACACACACACACACACACACACACACACACACACACACACACACACACACACACACACACACACACACACACACACACACGGATGCACGCACGCACGCACGCTGAAACAAGCAAAGAAGATTATGCAAATATTCACATGATCATGAGCACACACACGCACAGAGAGAGAGAGAGAGAGAGAGAGAGAGAGAGAGAGAGAGAGAGAGAGAGAGAGAGAGAGAGAGAGCGTGGGTGTGGGTGTGGGTGTGGGTGTGCATATGTGCGTGCATGAGTGTATTTGCGTGTGTGTGTGTGTGTGTGTGCATGCGTGTTTGTGTGTAGAGAGAGTTGAGAGTGTAGAGAATAATTCTAAAATCAATTATCTTTTCCGAGCCACACACACACACACACACACACACACACACACACACACACACACACACACACACACACACACACACACACACACACACACACACACACACACACACACACACACACACACTACTCTTTTAAAAGCTCTTCTCAGTAGAGCAGGGTGATATTGACATAATGTGTGTCTTACCTCCCACTCACACACACACACACACACACACGCCCGCGCGCACGCACGCACGCACGCACGCACACAACACACACGCACACAACACACACGCACAATCCCATAAACACAAGCACACACTGAAATTCAAGACACAGTATAGCAAACACACACACACACACACACACATGCTACCCACACACACACACATGCATACTGCCCACACACACACACAAGCTAAATTGAAGTCAGACTAGAAGTGTGCAAAGACACACACGCAGACACACAGGCACGCACACACACACATAAATTGAAGTCATATGAAGTTGTGTCTGTGCCAATAGACACAGACATATCATATACTGCACACACTCTCCCACATATACACAGGCACGCTTGCACGCACACAAGCACATACACGCGCACACACAAGCTAATGCACGAATGCATGTGTACACACACACACACACACACACACACACACACACACACACACACACACACACACACACACGCACACACACAATGGAGGAAAGAGGAAAAATCAGCAGGATCTGGCAGGAGTGAGACTGAGATGCTGCTATGGCTTTAAA
>NC_085868.1:51619349-51621849 GCF_034702125.1 Engraulis encrasicolus | reverse complement strand
TGGGCCGAGAGACTAGTCTCTTGGCCCAGCGGTATCGTACTGTGTCTCCCATTGCCGAACCGTTGTAGTTGACGAGGTCGCACGTTCGATCCCCGAGGGGGGTGAACAGGTGCAAGATGACCTCCGTCACACATGCTGGGTAAGGGGTCTTACACACCAGGGCGGCAAAGCGTCGCGGTACGGCCGCGTTTTTTACCGGCGTCGGTGAAAATACATTGAAACATATCTGTCCTTACACACCAACCGGCGGTAGTCGGGCATCAGCGGTGCGGGAGCCGGCTCCGCGCCGCATTTGGAAAATAGAACTTGAGCGTATTTTTCACACCGGCGACCGGCGGTGTCTCATTCAAATGAATGGCAAAGTAGCATGCTAGCTTTGGCTGTGGGGAGGGTTTTGAACAGGACTGGCCGTGCACGCCGACGCTGTCAGTGTGAAAGGCAGAGAAAAACACGCCGGCCGAAACTAAGCAGAAAGACTGCATTCGTCCCGCGACTGTTCCGTTCCGCCTTGGTATGTTTTGGCCCTAATGATAGAGGGTTCCTCATGCTGTAGATACGGGGAAGCTGACAGGGAAGGACAAAGGGGTATGTTGTCCTGGGCCCAGGGAGAAACGGGGGCCAGAATTGGGTCCTCATTACATAATATGTATTGGGTCAGGGGCCCATTTAGTTGATTTTCTCCCAGGCCTGGCCAAAGCTGTCGGCGGCCCTGTGTAGATACAATAACGTTGAGGCTAGCTTCTGAATACAACAACGTAGGGTAATGATAGATATGAGTGACAAAGTGGTCCTTGGTCTGAAAAAGATTGAGAAACACTGTGATAGAGGGTTTCTCAAACTGTAGATATAATAGCTTTGGTGTTAGCCTCTGAATAGCAATACTTGGAAATGATTTAAGGTTTCCCATGCTGTAGATAGCTTTGATGCTAGCTTCTGAATAGCAATACTGGGTAATGATAGATAGGGCCTATGTGCCTAGTCCTACAGTTTTCCTTTTGAAAATATTATCTCAAAGCCTCATCTGAGATTCTTGCTTCTTCAAGATGTACAGGCATTTTTTAAATTATTTTTTTAATTACTTATATTGCAGACAATAGCGAATCATGCACAGTGTTATGTTATCGCATAATGTTATCACATGTGATCACGTAATTAAAAAAAAAAAAAAAAAACCTAACTTTTGAAGAAGCAAGAATTTCAGACATGTCTTTGAGGTGATACTGTATTTCAAAAGGAAAAGTGTTGGCACATGTCTCTATCACTACATTGCTGTATTTCTGCATAGAAAATTGCCCATCAACTAGTTCAGGGGTGTCAAAGTCAAATTGACTCAAGGCCAAAATCTATATCTGGAACGAAGTCACGGGCCGAACTCAATATTTATTTGCTGTTACCAGAATGCCAATGACCAAGTCGTAGTGCATTACTAAAGGCCCTGTGTTATGTCATAGTATTGTAGTACTATGGTAGTTAACATTTCAATGACCATTACAACCTGCCACTGGAGGTAAGGCATGCATTAAGGGGTTAAAACAATCTGAAAACTCTAAGCTATTGCTACGTTAACTTAACTGTTACCATGGCAATAAAGAGAGCCTTGGCTCTGTATAGCCTAAATCACCTTTGTAGGGGGCTCGACTAAATTACACAGCACAATCACAATAATTACACCAAAGGAAGCCAACGCAGGCCATGATAGTCATTATGTGCCATTACATTACTGAAGCTGCAGGCAGATCTCGTTGAGGCCACCAGGGGAGAGGCTTGATAACGGGGTGGGGCCTAGCCTGGCCTCACCTTGAATGACCTTTAGAGATGCCCTGATGAAGACCCAGTGTGGGTTGAAACCGGTTGGCGGTTTTACCAGTGTTACTATGCCCCAGATGAAATAAAGGGGTTTTAATTATAACTTCCTTGTCGACCTGTGGAGTTGCCTGAAGTTGGTGCCACCACGCTCTAAATGAAAGGATCTTTAGGGAGGTCGACCTTCTTTAGGCTACACTGCTTACATTATGTCGTTGTAACTTCACATGTCTCTTCTGAAGCCATCTGACCTCACCTCACCCCCCATGCTGGGTCCAGTCAGGGTGCCTTCAGTACTGTCTCTCTGTGGAGAGAGGTCATTCAAGGTCAAGGATGAACCTCGGGGAACTTCAATTGCTGTAATAATGTGCTTTTTATGATCCACCCGGGTTGCAGTAGTCGTGGGTATGGTCTCCATAGCAACACACGACTACACTACCATAGTTCTACATTACTATGACATTACACAGGGCCTTTAGTAACGTATTACACATTGGTCAATTAACCCATTGTGTCCTGGAGCAATATATACGCCGCATTCAGGTTCTTGAGATTTGAACTGTTTTATTAAAATGTGGGTATGAACACATTCTAGTGTAAAATGAGGGTTCTAGCTTTTAAAAGCAACTTATGTTGAGGTATTTAGGTTTAATAGGGAGAGGGCACCTTTTCCCAAAAAGGGCTTAGGCTAAAGTAG
>NC_085868.1:51574349-51606849 GCF_034702125.1 Engraulis encrasicolus | reverse complement strand
TTCTTTCTTTCTTTCTTGTCCAGTTGCTTTTCAAAGTGAGGGCCGGGGACCCCTGGGGGTCTGTAGCAAGTTGGATGAAAATGAAAAAAGTATATATGTATCGCAGAACAACAATAGGGAATTGAATATTGTCATCTTCATTTGGATTATTTGAAGGACATGTCAAAACAGCAGGCTGACGTCAGTCCCAAAGACTTGTGTTGACTACTGCTGCCATCTAGTGGTTGTGATGGCTAATACAGAAACTTGTACTGACTGGTGTATGTACAAAACTGTATGGCATGGGTGTCGAACAGGGGGTTAAAAGTGTGACTGAGTCACCAGGGCCCCCATGTATATAGGGGGGCCCACACACAGTCGGATTTATGAAGACATATGGTTGTTGGGGTCCGTTGGAGCTGATTATGCATTGGGCCCACAATTTGCTGCTATGCCCCTACTGCAGGGGTCAGGAACCTTTTTGGTGTAGAGAGCCACAAACGCCATTTTTTTTTAAAAGAAATTTTCATGAGAGCCATACCATTTTTAAAAAACACTGAATAAAGCATGTATTTCAATTAAGCCCAACAATTTTAGAGTGTACTGTCAAGTTATTGCTTTTATTGATAACAGGTAAGTATAGGGTTGCCAACTGTCAACTTCATTATGGTGAGCGTCTGAGAGAATTTTGTATTTCTTAGATGTAATTTCCTGCATTTTAACACTTTTAGCCTCCCTTGTCCCGTTTCAACTCAATATGGAACCATACTTTTATTTTTAAATACAGCACGATTCCATATTTCAAGGGATGGTTGGCAACCCTAGATAAGTAAGAGCCATATACAGTTCCCAAAAGAGCCACATGTGGCTCTAGAGCCATAGGTTCCTGACCCCTGCTCTAGAGCCATAGGTTCCTGCCCCCTGCTCTACTGTATGGTGTCATTTTTTGAGTGGGTGTGTGAGATTTGAGATTTATACTCTACTTGGGTGTGTGAGTGTGTGTGGTAGGGGCACATGGTTCTGTGAGCGTGTGAGGTTTTTGAGTAGCTTACTTTTTCTCCAATATCTTTTATCTGGATTTATTTACTGCTTTACTGAACAAGGACTGCTCGATTTTATTTCATTGCACTTGTTGAAAAGGAAAAAACATTCTATATTCTATTCTATTCTATTCTATTCTATTCTATTCTGTTCTATTCTGTTTTATTTAGGTATGGGTTCTGTTGTGAGGAGCTATACTGGAAAGGCATTGAGTCTAAAGTAGGCTACTGGCATAAGCTGCAAGTGACATTTACTGTAATACTGTTGATTATCATCATTGATGTCTGCAAAGAAAGATAACTATTATAGTACACATTTTTGTGCACAATCTTCAAAAGCAAAGTTTTTAATGTGAAGACACTTTATTTGACACTCCACCATTCTTGAATCGGATAAGAATGAATTTTGTTCTTTAATTCATTATTTATGAGGATTTTTTATATATATTTAATGTGCTTTTTGGGCCTTTATTTCTGACAGAGACAGCGAAGAGTGACAGGAAGTGAGTGGAAGTGAGAGGAAGATGGGGGTAGGGCATGAAACGACCCAGGCCGGACCCAAAACGACCCAGGCCGGACCCAAAACGACCCAGGCCGGACCCAAAACGACCCAGGCCGGACCCAAAACGACCCAGGCCGGACCCAAAACGACCCAGGCCGGACCCAAACCTGAGTCCCAAAACGTGGAGGGCTTAGCACACTGCGCCACTAAACCCCCCATCTATGAAGATTTTGGAACCCTATCGCACAGGGTCATTGGAAATAACAAAGAGGTCTACATCTCAGAATATAAGTGTATATTAGCGCTATCTTCTATGATTCATTAGGCTATATGGTATTCTACATACTATGATTCATAATTGATCACCTGCTAATGTGTCATGCAGTATGAGCAGGAAGGGTAGTAGAACATCTTTGTGGTTCGGTGGTCGCAACCCCCACATTGGGAAACAAGATGACGAGTAACATAACAGAGGTGATGACAGGTTTTTTTGACAAAATGACGGACTGTGAAAAAAGTCTAACGCAACCTCTGATAAGAAGTTTTCTGGAGAATGTCAGCCGTCTAATTGAGAGATTCAAATGACAACAAGTTCTACATGTCATACTGTACTGTATGTGTGTGTGGTAGCATCATATTCTGATTCCTTTTGATATTCTTCTCCGTACTATGATTCATAATTGATCACCTGCTAATATATGTCATGCAGGAAGCATAATAAGCTTTCTGGAGAGTGTCTGCCATTTAATTGAGAAACTCATCCTCCTCTTCACATGAGCTCCCCAAAAGAACGCGCTCCTGCTTCCATGGGGCAGTGCAGTGGTGTAGTCTACTTTTTTATGGTGGGTATACTGTATGTTTGAGCATTTTTTGAAGTGGGTATACTGTATATAGTTGTGCCATTCAAAATAATGGATCAATCAATTTTAAGTGGGTATACTGAAATCCCTGAAATTTAGAAGTGGGTGTACCCGCGTTCTACGTAGACTACACCACGGGGCAGAGAGGACCACAAACTTACACTGCAGCAGCGTCTGTGGAAACAAAGAGAAAGAGAGAAAAATGCAATTCTCAAAATTCCGATTATGAGGGGGCTGGCGCAAACGCTCCATTTTTCAAGAAAGAGGCCACATCTTGCATATGGTGTTTTTATTCCACAAACACGTTTCAAGGTGCAGCCGCTTTCTTGAAAAATTGAGGGAAAAAAATACAAAAAAATGAACAGGCAGAGCTTCTTATGTCTACTGTAATATTAACTGTATTTTTAACCGAACTGGAGTAATTTTGACCTAATCTGTGAGTAGTTTAAGTAGCAGTTCATTAAAAATGTCAGACTAGTGTTTCCCCAATCACATGAAAGGATGTTTTTTTAAATAAAATAAAACCATCTTTGCAGACCAACGCCTACAATATTTCCTAGCTCCAGATGGATGTTTGTGGAGCATGATGGAACCCATTCATCTGGAGAGAGTCAGGTGATACAGCACTCAGCATAATCCGCTAAAGCAGAGATTCTCAAAGTGTGGTCCGGGGACCACTGGTCATCCGCGACAGAGCTCAGGTGGTCCGTGAGGGGATTTCTACTTTTCCGAGGTAGCAGTAGGCTATATTTGTAACAGAATTACAAAGCTAAACATAACTGAAGTATTATTTTCACCACAGTATTTTAATGTGAACAAAAAGTAAGTGATCTGCATCAAAGTTCAGTTGCCAGGTGGACCCTGAACATTTTTGCAGGGACAAGTTGAGAAACGCTTAACTAAAGCAACAAAAGTGTCATAAGTACAAATGGTCACCTGTCCCTACTGTTCTGGGGCTGCAGGGGTTCTCTCCATCAGAAGCAAAGAGGACCCTCTGTGTGTGTGTTTGTGTGCATACGTCTGTGTGTGTGTGTGTGTGCGTGTGCGTGTGCGTGTGTGCGCGCGCGCGTGTGTGTGTCAGTGTGTGTGTGTGTGTGTGTATGTGTGTGTGTGTGTGTGTGTGTGTGTGTGTGTGTGTGTGTGTGTGTGTGTGTGTGTGTGTGTGTGTGTGTGTGTGTGTGTGTGTGTGCATACGTGTGTGTGTGTGTGTGTGTGTGTGTGTGTGTGTGTGTGGTGTGTGTGTGTGTGTGTGTGTGTGTGTGTGTGTGTGTGTGTGTGTGTGTGTGTGTGTGTGTGTGTGTGTGTGTGTGTGTGTGTGTGTGTGTGTATGTGTGTGTAGCATGAGCAAGCAGTAAGTTGAATAAAATGTACTTAGTGTTACCCAGCATAGTACATAATACCATGGAGTGTACTGTTTTACGTATTTAAACACACCCTGAGAAAACCTGAAAAGTTTCTTATCAGTAAGCACCAGAGATGTGGACTTGTGACTTGTGACTTGGACTGACTTGTGACTTGAATCACAAATGACTCGACTTGAGACTTGACTTGCCAATATTAGGAATGACTTGTGACTTGACTCGACTTGTACGCTATTGACTTGAGACTTGACTCGACTTGACAGTTTTAGCTTGCAATGACTTGCAATAGTGCTCCAAGTCAATGAATATATAATTTTTTTTGCATTTGTGTGTGAAAAAAATGCATGACCGAAAGAAAAAAATAAACGATTTACCTTTAACCATAGTCACAAACCATGCAAAAAAAAATATGATCAATTGTGGGTTGCATGGTCACCCAAAAAAACATGAAAGCTTGTCTGCAGCCGTGGTGTAATGGTTAGGGAGTTGGGCTGAAGATCACAGAGTTGCAGGTTTGAATCCCACCCTAGATCCACCTCTCCCTACACCTCCATCCATGTCTGAAGTGCCCTTGAGCAAGGCACCTAACCCCACATTGCTCCAAGGACTGTCACTAATATGTGCGTTGGATAAAAGATAAAAGTAATTTAATGAATAATTATAAACCGTGAGTAAAACCATGGTTAGTTTTCAAGAGTAAAACCATGGTTCAATTTATAGTTAAACCTAGTAAAACCAAAAACCAATGCCGAAGGGGGACATGCAAAGCAGTGTGGAGAGGTAATGAATTTATGACCAAAGGTAATTGTCAATATTGCACATAGAATACAAGGTGACTTGTTAAGGACTTGGAAAAAATAAGACTTGGACTTGGACTTGACTTGGCTTTGGCACGACTTGGACTTGGACTCGACTTGGTCAAATGTGTCGTAACTTGTGACTTGACTCGGACTTGATTGGAAAGACTTGAGACTTACTTGCGACTTGCAAATTAGTGACTTGGTCCCATCTCTGGTAAGCACAATGTGCAATAGGCCTACTCCCACAAGCAAACAAAACGGACTGCATGGGAGCTGCAAAATCTTTGGCATACACTTCCCAATTTTTGTGGATAAACCCCCAACCTCATCAGTCAACAAAATTGCATATGTCTCAACCGTGCAACCGTGGGGAAGCCCCAAACAGTGCCCCAAGGCATCAGTGCAGTGGGACAGTAACATGCTCAGGGTACCTCACTCATGGAGAAGGATGGGGAAGAGCACTTGTTACCTACTCCGCCCACCAACCTGAAGGGTCGGGAGTCGAACCGGCAGCCTTTGGGCTGCAAACCAGACACCCTAAACGCGTACCCATGACTGCTTCCTTTGACAACGCATCATGTTGTGATCGAGCTAGATCCTCAGACTCGCAGTAGCACATTTTTGCATCTTTTACAGTTCATGGTGACATTTTGTGATTGAGCCTGTGCTAATGTACAAAAAAACCCTTAACCCCACTTGGTATTTGCATCTATTGTTCTGTATACAGTTCAGGACGTTATTATTAGCCCCCCTCCTGAAATTAGACATCTCTCTTGATTTCTCAGTGAGGAGGACCATTATGAACCATTTCTGTTATTCTGGAAACAAATACACTGATGGAGATAATGTTCATTGAGTTGAATTTGGATTTTTCCATTTTCACAATGAGTTTAAACAAAAAAGGGTAAAAATGGCAAGGACAAAATGATTAGCCCCCTTATCATTAATAGTCAATATAGTGCCATTTATGAACCAAAACTGACATCAGGCACTTGGATAAGTTGTTAACTATGTTGGCACATGCCCTACCAGGGACAGCTTCTTCCCTCAATGTATCAGACTGTTGAATTCAAAAACATCAACATAGGAAGGAATCCACTCAGCACATCTCCCCTTTCTCCAACCTGCCAATTTTTTTTATTATTATTATTTTTAAATGCAACTTTCAACTTTTTTAAATATATATTTTTTTTCCTACTTTTTTTTGCCTTTTTACATTCTTTTTTAACCTTTTTTGGGACTCTCAGAGCAGGGAAGCTTTTAATTGTATATATATGTTTCATATATATACACATGACAAATAAAATATCTTGTATCTTGTATCTTGTGTCTTGTACAAATACTTGCCATTAACACTCATGTGACAATAATGGTTCGATATAACACATATAGCATCTATAGCCCAATGAAGCCAGAATGCCCCTTGAGCACCAGCCCCCCAATATGTCTGTGCATGCACACATAGGCTGCTACAGGTGGGTCAAAGACGTCCAACATGTCCTTCAGTGCGACGGATACTTTTGCTTACTGTAAATGCAAAAAAAGTTTTTTTTTTTCTTTTTTTGGCTTGGCTTTCATGCATTCACTTTTCAAAAAAATGTTTTGAAATTTCATGTTTTTCACAGTTACAGTAAGCAAAAGCATCCGTTAGCACTGAAGGACAGTGTCATGTTGGACATCTTTGACCCAGATGCGCATGCAGTACAGTGCAGTAGTGGTGTAAATCACAGCTTTCATGACGATACAATTCTATATTCATTTCTTAACCCTTTAAGACACAGCGTTATGTATTTGTTGTTACCAGAATGGGAATGACTGAGTCGTAGTGCAGTACTAAAGGCCCTGTGTTATGTCATATTAGAGTAGCACTATGGTAATTACACTGTCAATGACTATTACAGCGTGCCTCAGATGGTACGCCGTGCATTATTTTGGAGACTTAAGAATGCCCCACGATACGATACGATACGAGTCAATTCCATTTTTTTCCAATTACTTTTTCACTTCTATTATATTGCACAATTAACAGCTAGGGAATTGAGCAAGGGCCAGGATTCGGTTCAATCGTCAGCCGTAGGATCGATGCAGCGATACATTTACACATATCTTTACACCCCTACAGTGCAGCAGGAGGCATTAAGGAAGTGCAGTATATCTATCAGAATAAGAGTCATAGTATTTTCCTGCTTATAGTCCAACATCAACTGCCCACTCAGGTCAAGTACAATACCCCACTCACTCTCTCTCACCCCAACTACTGTCCATAACAAGCACAAGCTCTATGTGCATAACTATGAACTGAGAGTCACAAAATAATACACTACACACGATTGTGATGCTCCATTCTCTGATATCTTTACTTGTTCAAATAGTCTTTATGTTGATATTGTTGTACATGCACACGTTAGTACTGCAGTAGGAAGCTTGATGGTTTATCTTCTGTACCCTCCTCACCGCTCCTGAGTCTTGCCAACGGTGATGTCACCCAAGTTGTGGATTTTTAAGCTGCTTGATGTATGATCACGGCAGCCAGGGCAATTCCATTGGCCTGAAAATGGTTTAAAAAGTTAAATTGATGACCAGCTGCTTCTCATTTTCACATGCAGGCTGGTGGTTTTTGTGTGATGGTGTTGGGGATTTTTGCTTGCAGACTTTGGGCCCCTTGCTACCAATAAGTTGTTGCACTCAGGGCTGCTGACTGCTTTTGCTTAAAGGGCCTCCTTCCCAATACATGCAATGTAATGGGGACCCAATTCTGGTCCCCCTATTTCCCTGGGCCCAGAACAACATACCCCTTTGTCCCTCCTCCCTGTCAGCGGGCCTGGTTGCAACACCACAGTCGACCTGAGTATCATTGCAGGCAGTTGTGAAGTCAGAAGGGGGTCCAACCCAGCACGGTGTATCTAATAAAGTGGCCGTCAGTGTATGTTGTGATACTTTATTTTATAGTTATATATTGCATATATTTATTTAATGTACTTCTGTGTGTAATGAAGCGAGTGGCACGAGTAAAGGCTGTTGTGTTTACCTCCAAAACAGCCAAGGTGAAACTCAGGCCTATTGTGGCGTTTATCATTTGAAGATACGCTGGAGGAAAACCAGGAGAACAATGTTCATTTTCAGCTATGCAGGTAACCTGTGAATTAAAAAAAACATGGAATTGTGTATTTTACTCACTTAAAATGGTATGCTCAAAGAGGTGTACTGTGTAGGTCTACATATAGTCCACTGAGAAACATCATTCTTGTCACTTAGGTACATATCACATTTGGGTACCGATATGTTATTACATTGTAGCAGGGCTTCGCCCTACTGGTGACGCCACGCCTTCGGCTCAGCTACACACAGTAGGGCCAGGAGCTAGCTCAATCCCGCTACAGCGGGAACTCCACCCGCTTTGTCTGGAACCAATCAACTGAGCATTTCCAACCGTCCTGGGTAGAGGCGTATTCAAGGCAGTGACGTGGTTTAAGCAGAGACGTTCTTTTGGGCTAAGAAATGTTTGGTTTAAACTTTGACACAGCCCTCAACCAGCAGCAAGCCGAGGGAGGCGGGTTAACCAGGCCATGGAAACAAAGTTCTTCCTGTATGGAAATGCTAATCGTTATAGTCCTGGTCAGACCAGAATCGCGGTAGTGAACTGAAGTCTATGAAAATCAGGCAAATTATATTGTACCGTATTCACCTTTAGGACTTCCCAACCCACCCCCAAACACTTTCTCCCATGAAAAATGAATAAATCAAATACAAATATAGCTGCAAGCAGCAATGCGGGGCCAAGCAGTAAACTTGCCAGAGCCGCCACGGCAACAGAAGGAACTGCAGCGCCCCCTTTGGTCCAAATCTCGCCAATGTTGGTGTGCATTCCTTGGACGAGAGTGTGATCACGTAAATCAAGTTTAGTTTGAATCCGTTGAAGAGCTGTCGAGATATGAGCTCACTTCCTGTTACCTGTTGGTGGCGCTAGAGAGCTTGGGGTCTGGATTTTTTTGTGGGAGGTCATGGGATGGACTAGAATGTGTGCAAAAAATCCTAACAGAAATTGACTAACGGTTGCTGAGATATGACCTCACTTCCTGTTTTGCCACCTTTATGACAATTTTGATTGGCTGTCACCGGCAAACAACAAGAGGTGTTCAAAATTCTTTCCTCTCCCCCCTCCCTCTCCCTCCCTCCCTCCCTCCCTTCTTCCCTCTCTGTCCCTCTCCCTCTCCCTCTACCTCTCCCTCTCCCTCTCCCCCCTCCCTCTCCCTCTCCCTCTCCCTCTGTCTGTCTGTGTGTGTGTGAGGAGGGGGTGGGGGGTGGGGTGCAGGGGCTGGGGCAGTGGGGCTTGACCCCCTGCCGAGAATGGTGTCAGTGAACGTGCGCAAGGGGAGCAGAGGAGACAGAGAGATGACAAAAAATCCCTCCATTCTTTCCACAATTTTGAATGGCTGCTGTGAGCTGATAGTTGTTTCAATTGTTACGAAAATCCATACCTGGGTGCAACATGGTGTGAGGATGACCTGTGTACCAATATTTTGAAAATTGGGAGTACAGTTCAAAAGCTACAGGCAAAAATGTAGCTAAAATTTTGACCTGCTGGTGGCGCTACAGAGTTTGAGCTGGGGATATGATTTTTGTTGTGGTAGGTCCTGGGATGGACTACTATGTGTGTACAAAAACCCAGCCTAGTTTGACAAACGGTTGCGGAGATATGACCTCACTTCCTGTTTTGCCACTTTTACGACAATTTTGATTGGCTGTCACGGCTAAACGATAAAAGATATCCAATATTCCTTTAGACCCCATGTGTAGCTCAGTCCCAAGATACTATATACCGAGTTTCGGGTGAATTGGTCGAAAATTGTGGGAGTAGTAGCATTTTTATTGAATTTCACAAAATTCAAAATGGCGGAAAAACTATCCTGGCGGAAAATGACGTCATAGGGTGCGTTGGATTTGTCTTGGCCCAAGGATTCCAGTGATACCAAGTTTATGAAAATTGGCCAAGCGGTTCAAAAGTTACAAGCAGAAATGTACCTGCAACTTTGACCTGCTGGTGGCGCTAGAGCGTTGGGACTGGGGACCTATAAATCGCTGTGGGTAATGCTGAGACTGTCCCTAATGTGTGTGCCAATTTACAGCATTTTCCTACCTACGGTTCTATGGGCTGCCATAGACTTACAGTCGGAGAAGAATGGTGACTATATAATAATAATAATAACAATGAAGAAAACCTACTAACTCTATAGGGGCCTTCGCCAGCTTCGCTGCTTGGCCCCTAAATACTACCAAGACAAATAGGCCCATGTGGTGGTGATGCAGGGTTGCGCTACAATAGCCTGATTATCATCGACGTTCAAATCACTTTGAGACTTAGTCTGACCAACAGCATAGCAATTAACCTTTTCCAGGGGCGCTGTGGCGCAGCACGCTAAGCCCCCCACACTTGGGCTTGCATATCCATGGGGACCCTGGTTCGAGTCCGGACGGGGTCGTTTCCCAACCCTACCCAATCTCTCTCCACACTCACTTCCTGTCGCACCTTCACTGTCCTATCTGGAATAAAGGCCCAAAAAGCTCACAAAAATATATTTGAAAAAAAAAAAACAAATGGCATGGTTGACCCGCCTCCCTTGGTTTGCTTTTGGTTGTTTGCATCCCGTGAAAGGAGTGAAAGGAGTTCCCGTATTTTCGGGAACTCAGAAAGTACTTGCATTACTCTTGACCTGACTAGTTGCAATGCCGAAGGTGTTGCATCTAGGAAGGCGCGGCCTGGCTAGCGCTATACATATTCGGTCCAGTGCAGACCAGTGCTTTTTCTGAGTAGAGAAGAGCAACTTATTGATTCCAGTAAATGTATTGGTAATGAAGGAAATTCAGGTATCCAATGCCATACAATTACTCAAAATGATAATATACACGTATGTACATTGCACAGTGGATTAAACATATAGCACACACTTACATAAATTATGTTTATACGCACATTCAGAGAACAATTTAATTTCAATTTTAATTACATTTAACAGTTCTTTTATTCTGACAATATTGTGATGACATAACCAGTGTCATGACACTTACCAGGACTTTTACTATGGCAAACATGGCTCCTGCTGTCAGCATTGTGATCAGACCGATCACATTAGCGGTGATATACTGAGGAAACAAGGATGGAGGGTAACAGTGATCGTTTACCCTATATCATATCCTTATGGGATAAACCTTTATACAGACCTAAGGGCTTCTTTCCAAAATGAGATATCCACCATTTTTTACTTTTTGCATTTTAATATTGGAATTAATAGACTGTTAAGAAGTCATATCATCTATGTGTGTGTGTGTGACTTCCTGCCATATTTTTTAAACCTCTATGAAAATGCATTTTGCACTGCAATTCAATGGAATGCCCAGTATATAAACAATTTCCCAACATTCTAAAAAATGGATATATCTCATTTTGGAAAGAAGCTCTTCATATGCTATGGGAGTCATGGTGAGCAGGGTGTGTGTCTTGTTCTGTACCCCAAGGGTTGCACAGATGCAGAATAGGCCTACAAGTACATATAATTATATAAATCAAAGGTAACACTTAATAATAATGTCTTCTTGTAAAGACTTAGTAAATAATTAACTAATGATGCACAAAACATGAACAAATGCTTTTATTATTAACTACTTTTTATTCATGCTTTATAAAATATCTACAAATAATATGTTTGAGATTGTACAAACCTTTTAACAAGTACCTTTATTCATTTTCACCTTTATAAATGTTTGATGAATATAAAATATTAACATAAAATTTACCAGACATTTACAAACATTTGTTAATGTTTTGTTAGTCATTTGTTCATTATTTATTAAGAGTTATTAATGCTTTATAACCAGACATTATTATAAAGTGTTACTAAATCAAATGATATGAATGTGTTTTTCTCACTGAGACTAGGGCCCACTTCTGCCCTGTCAAGGCTCCATAGAAACCAAGACCAGCCCCACACAAGAGTCCTAAGGCCATTGGCAGGACGGGCGCCTGAGTCCACGCTACATAGTCATAGCCTTCCTGCAGAAAAGTATGAAAGCGATACTCCATGTTATTTTGCATCACAGGGTGATAACACACCAAATTTGGATTTGTGTGGGAATGAGCTTTTTGTGACAATACAAATGTGGAAGAGACAATTATACCTTGAATTTGGCGCGAAGGATGACATCCACCTTAATTGCGAAGATGTAAACCGCCACACCAAAAATCTATATACAAGGAGAAGAAGATTTTTGAAATGACTTCATAAACTATTAGCTACATAATCATTTCAACCTTTTTTTGTCAATGGAGAGACAGCTCAGGCTACATCCAAAAGACGATGGCAAAGTAAGTCAGACATGGACAAGGCAAGGCAGGCGAGGCAGGCACCAGGCAAGGCAGGTAGCCGCTTGGGGCCCCCAAGCCCGTAGATAGTGAATAACAGCCCATACTGTACTACAGCAGTGGTGATTTTAGTTCAAATGTTCATTGTTTTGCATTTTCGCTTGGGGCCCCATCTGACCCTAGAATCGCCTCTGATCAGTGGTGTAGTCTACGTAGAACGCAGGTATACGGAGTATACTCACTTCTAAATTTTAGGGGCTTCAGTATACCCACTTAAAATAGATTGATCCATAATTTAGAATAGCATGAATATATACAGTATACCCACTTCAAAAAATGCTCGAATATACAGTATACCCACTATGAAAAAGTAGACTACACCGCTGATCTCACCATGTTAGAGTGATGCACCATTGGCATATAATTATCAATATTATCATGGAGGCCGACATGGGGGGGGAGGGCAAAGGGATCAGTTGCCCCGGGCCCACGCAAAGAGAGGCCAAAATTGGGACTTTACATAGACTATGTTGTTCCTGAAAACCCTAATATTAATACAACATTTTGTCCAACCAGCGCAGAGTCATTTGATCATCTTCTGATCTGCTGGTTACTCGTGAGGTTAGCTAACCTGTTGAAAGGAAACTATTTCTTTTTTACATCTACTTTTACATTTGACATGTCAGGCAGGGTAAGCATTCATTTTGTCAAACACTTGCAACTACATAAAGCAGTTCTAACATCCTGCCATACTGTACATTTTAAGCACTGTCCCATACAGTATCTGCTCCACATAATGTCAAATGTCAATTCAATTCAATTCCAGTTTATTATAGTGTGGTATCACCATATATGCATGGTCTCAGAACACTTTACAAATGCATGATTGACATTACATAAAATGCTGATTTAAAGATAAGATAATAGTAAACAAAAATGAGAAAAGTAGAAAATAAATGATCATATTCAAAAATCAAAATTGGTTCAAATTTCAGGTTGAAAATAAAAATACAATGAAATGATGAAGTAATTTAAGGCTACAAAACATTCTAATCTAGTAATCTACGATTGGTTGTTAGTGTTAATATTAATTTAATGTCAATGTGCTCTATTTTGAGTGCCTCATGAGCTGAGTTAGGAGACTTACTGTGAGTACGATGTTTAGCCCGATGAAAGCCCTCTTCATCACCATTTTGACTTCTCTGCCAGTGAGAAAGGCGACACTGTAGGTATGTCCTTAAAGGCAGATGGAGGGCTGATGGGGGAGGTCTGATGTGAGGGCAGTTTCACAATGACTACAAACATACAGTACGTATGTATCTCCTAGCACAGGGACAGTGCTGCCCTACAAAGCAAAAAGGCAGTAACTGCGCAGAGCTCAAAACTGAGTCAGTTGACTTTGAAATGATACTGTAATCCAGTACAGGTAGTTTTTGGGAGATTACTGACATGTGACAGTTTTGTTACTTTATATTACCACCTTCTTTTCAGATCAATCATTTTATTTAACTTTAGACTTTGATATATATGGCATTAAAGTCATAGTAACTCATTTTAAACAGCAATGCAGTTACTACCTTTTTGCTTTGTAGGGCAGAGTGGTGTAGTCTACTTTTTTGTGGGTATACTGTACAGGGATGAGCAGCGCTCAACTTAAAACTCATTCCGGCTCCCTTGAATAGAGTTGCAGTGCCTTGAGTATAGAGCTGCAATGCCAAAACTGAACCTCGGGCCTTCTGAACCACCACACAGGGGCTCTGACCCCACCAGAGAGCCAGGCTCTTTTAGCACGTCGGGCCTTCTGAACCACCACACGGGGGCTCTGACCCCACCAGAGAGCCAGGCTCTTTTAGCACGACAGCCACAGCCAGGGTTGCCAGATGAGGCTGATGATTTCCAGCCCAAAACACTTTCAAAACCCGCCTGGAACCACTGAATCCCGACCAATTCTATTAATTTCTATGGCCAGAAATTGGGCCCACACTTGGCCATCCTACTGTAAGCAGCCCAATTGGGCAGGAAACCGCCCAATCTGGCAACACTGTCCAGAGGCCACTGACAGATCTAGTCATGATCAATCCACCACAATGACAAAGACAGGGGCGGTTCCAGACATTTATTCTTGGGGTGGCAAAGGGGTGGCGAAGTGTATTTCAGGGGGGCATGCTCCTACACTAAGGCAAAATTATAAACGCTATATAATCGACACACACACTTATGTGATACAGTGAATCCCTTAAAGTGAAACCCTGCAACCTAACGTTCTATGTCTGAAATGATGTCAAGCATTAAGGCTATTGGTCACAATCAGGGCTAATAATTGGGGTGGCAAATCATATTTCTGGGGGGGCAAATGCCACCCCCTGCCACCCCTTAGAATCGCCCCTGGACAAAGACAGGGGAGATAGTGAAAAAAAACATCCTGAGCCTGAACTTTTTCCCCGGCTCTAACGACGACGACAAGATACTGCATAGTGACGTTACGTAGGTCTATTTTGACACATTATTCAAACCTTTAATAGCCTGTGTATGACTATTAGTCAAGCCTGATAGTAGAAGAAAACCCTGAACCTGTAACACTTTCTGAGATAAGAATAACCTAATGGCTAATTATTATCAATGTTTTTATTTTTGCAAACTCTGTCAAGCCTGAAATCAGGCAGGGAGCCTGAATGCTATCAGCCCTGCAAAGACCTACCAGCCCTGTTCGAGAAAACTGTGCCATCCTGCGATTTGTTTTCCATATGTGGTGGAGTTCTTTATTTTCTTCAGTCTATGTGGGTTTTGTTTTTAGTCTACTTGCTGCAGCAGAAATCACAGGTGGTTTTGGGGCTTCCAACTTTGCATGAAAAGCAGCTTTGAATGAACCCACGCAACGTTTTCAAAGAAATGCAGCACTCACACGCACGCACAGGATGGCACACACAAATGCTTGGGGCCGTGGTTTACTTTTGTCCTTTATTGACTAGGTGTACATGAGACATCTAATTCTGAATTGACTCACTTGAATTCTAAATAAAGCTTAATACCGCTTTGAAAATGTCATGTTATCACTTCACTATTTGGAAGTACGTAAATGAAAGATCAAAGTAAACTCGACTGAAGTATTTAATTCTGAATTATATAATTTGGAATTAAAAATGTGGTAAACATAGCCAATCTCACTATTACACCAAGACTTTCTAACTTTGCAAATGCCCCAAAATAATGACTTTTCTGGAGTGTGGCATTCATAGATCTGAAAATAATTGCTGTCATAATGTATAATGTCTGTTTTAACATGCAGTAGAAAGTGAAAAGCACCGCATACCAAAACTTGGGTTTCTTTGAGGTGCTGGACAATTGTTAAGTCTCAGAGTTGATACATTTTTTTTTTTAAAGATTATTATTATTATTATTATTATTATTATTATTATTATTATTATTATTATTTGTAGGTAGCCTCTCTGCACATATGGACCTGCAGGAGGGTCCATTCACTTACTGTTTACTTACCATTCACTTACTGTTGAAAAGACTCACAAAATGACAAAAAAAATCACATAACAAAATGTTATGTTACATGTTCATTTATACTGTATTTATTATTGTCCATTATTACCAGTTCATCACTATTACCTGTCCTGTCTGCACTTTATCAGTTTTTATATGTCTTGTCCTGGCATGGAAAATGTAATTTCATTTTTCCTTGTATGTCTTGTGCATATGAAGAAAGTGACATTAAAAGCTGACTTGACTTGAAATTTGGCTACTACAGTTTTGGTGACAATAAGACGCGCATCTTGTCACCAGGTTAGGCAGGTGCTTGGGGCCCCCAAGTCCCTATATAGCGAATAATACTGTGATACTGCCACTTTACTCCGGTAGTGGCAATTTTGTTTCCAATGTTCATTTTTTTGAATTTTTGCTTGGGGCCCCACATTACCTTAGAATTGCCTCTGTCAATAAGGATAATCAAAGCATAGGCTCTGTCAATAAGGTTAAAGCATAGGCTCTGTCAATAAGGTTAAAGCATAGGCTCTGCGCAAAGAAGTGAGAATTACACGTCAACTGTAACATCCTGTGACTGTGAAGTTTGGTCTGTGGCCGATTGTTTTCCTCAGCTTGTGGTTTTTGTGATTTACCTGCTGCAACAGACAGTGAAACAAATATTTTCTTCAAATGTGACAAGAGACAAAGCTGGAAAATAGCACACATTAAGTCTCAATACAGTACCTTCGACTTTTTTCTTTCTCCTTTCTGGTAGGCCTATATTTTATTTTTAAAAAAAAACACTAATATAATAGTCAGGACCATAATGTTTTCAAAAAGGTACAAAAAGGGTGTGGTTATACAATGACAGCAAAGGCGAGGAATTGTATAATGTCTAAAAATGTAACACGTGTTGACAAAGACCACATCCTTAATTTTCCCCTGGGCATCAATAAAGTTACTTTAGTAGCCTACTATTCTCCAAGGAATAAGCACACAGTTAAACCTTCCTCATAGTCTGTGCTACAGTTTATTCTCCCTGAAAGTTAAAGGGTTTTTTTCATGGTGACTCAAGTGCATTGTAAGCCACAACTATTGACAATTCATGTACACCTACAGACAAATAAAAAAGGTCACACCTAGAGATGTCCGATAATATCGGCCCACAGATATTATCGGCCCGATAATAGCATAAAATGTAATATCGGTATCGGATTTTTGACCTATCAAAACCGATATAATAATGCTTGAATTACTGTACACTTTTCTCCTTAATTATTTTTCTATTTTGCACAGACGATGTTAATATTTGGAAAGCTTTGTTGCATTTGAGAATGCATCTAGTGGGGCATTACAATAAAATTAAGCATACTTTGTTCCACAACAGCAGATTTGTAATGTTGCCCAGAATTTGTTATGAGGAAAAATAACCCACATATATTGGCATCAGTATCGGCCAATATCGGAATCGAAAACTGAGAGTTGGACAATATCGGCATATGGGATATCGGCAAAAAAGCCAATATCGGACATTTCTAGTCACACCCAATTAGCAGTGTTTGTGCACTGCAAAAGCCAAGCATGTGGATGCAACCTTGCCTGTCTCTCGCCCGACCTGTAGGGCCCAGCTCCGCACAGCTTCGTGAGCGCCACTACTAGGGCTGTTAAGTTACGTAATCTAGAGTTAAACGATGCAACCAAAATCTCCAAACTAATATCCCAATAATACTAATGGCCAGGCAGGTGTACCGCGCAAATATGAATTTAATTATATTTACAAACAGATCCAGATCACCAGAAAGGGGGAGGGGGGGGGGGGGGGGTGAGAGTGAGATAAAGCAGGTGAGCTCTTTTCCAGTAGGCTATCCACTTTATGTCGGGTGAACGCCCCTTTAGGAGACCTTCGATTAGGAGACCTTCGGAGTCTTGAGGGTAGAGAATAAATGGAGTCCCCTTAGCGCTGCAGATGGCGGAAGCGCACATCTTTTGCAAACACCACGAAAAGAGAAGAAGAAGGAGGGACAACGCCCCCTTAGGAGGTCAAATTTTGAGCACACGCTTTTGCATTGAGTGGGCTTGCTTCGATTCCTCTTATTATATATCCAACCTCTTTGACATGGCTCTATCTGTCATTCTGCCCATCGTTGCCACCAACAAATTCCTTCAAAATTATTTCCAATCTCTAAACAGTCAATCTGTCTATGATTTTGCAGCAATAAATGCTCCATCTGTTTTCTGGCTCGAGAGGTGGAGGATCCCTGCAGTGTTACAGACCCCTGTGTGTGTAGCTCCACTTATCTCCACCAGGGGGCTCCAGAGCAACACACACACTCACACAGAGGTCTGGGAGAAACAGGCAGGATACACATGTAGAGAAAAATAAACCAAAAAAATAAAGCACTGGTATGACAAAAAAAAGGAGTAGGCTAAATCGTTTACCCATTACAATGCTGCTGCAGGTCTCTGAGATTTCAAATTTGCCTTTTCTTTGTTCACCATTTACAGTTGGTGCTCCTGATATGTCCGGTGTGATCCACCTCAAAATGATTGACCAGCAATGTGATTCCGATATGAAGCTGTAATGTGCGATGTGTCACAATTACATTACTGGCCACTTGAGATCAAGTTGGCTGTAGGCCTATGTGGCCCCCTGAACAAGTGTTGCTAGATGTGTCTGATCAAATCCCGCCCAAAAGGCTCTCAAAAACCGCCCAAATTCAACAAATTACATTGACTTCTATGGGCCCAAAACGGCTGAAAAAACGCCAAATGTCCAATTTTTCCCATTTTTACCTGCAGACGCTCATCCGAAGTAGCCTAATTGGGCGGGCACCCACCCAATCTGGCAACACTGCCCCTGAACCCGAAATGAGTTTGACAACCCTGGCCACCACTGTCTGACAGAGCTCAGAGCTGGTGACAGGTTTAGTGCCCCTGCAGGCTGATGCTGGTATATCATCCGGGCAACAGTGTTTCTGACACAAGTGCACACTGCACACAGTGAAATTGAATTTATGCCTCAGCCGTGCAAGGGTGCAGCCTCCAATGGTGCCCCAAGGAGCCGTGCGGCGGGACGGTACCATGCTCTAGGTCAGGGTTTCCCAAACTGGGGTGCGTGCACCCCTGGGGGTGCGCGGCCTGGCATAAGGGGGTGCGTGAGCTGAATAGAGCAATGATGGATGAGTTTTTATCTGGGTTCAATCTGAAGGTTCAATCTGAAGTGTAGTTTAACTCCAAAACTATTGGAAAAGAGGATTCCCCAAAATGAATATGCTTAATGTGCAGTGAATGCGCAGTGAATCCATGCTTGCGTGGCCATCAGCACACCAAAATATTCGCTCAGGGGGTGCGCTAATCACATTGAAATGTAAAAGGGGGTGCGCAGGGAAAAATGTTTGGGAACCGCTGCTATAGGTAATATGCGATGCAGAGGGGTTTAAAGATCAATATCATTTGTTTTATGTTTGCTCTGTTACCACATAGTCCTATTTTATCATAGGCCTCTTTTTAAGTAGATATGGCTTCATTTGCATATTTAATCATCACATTTCGGAAAACTTGGAATACAAAAAATATTTGCCTTAATGTAAAATGTTACCCTATTCACAAAATGTGGGAGTTGGGTGCCTTGCTCAAGGCCACTTCAGCCATGGATGGAGGTGTAGGCCTAGTGAGAGGTAAGGTGTGAGTATTGAACCTGCATCCCTTCTGATCTTCATAATTCGTCCATGACTGCAATGAGGATGAAGACCTTCTATTCTATTCTATTCTATTCTATTCTATTCTATTCTATTCTATTCTATTCTATTCTATTCTTATCTATTCCCACTATAGACCTACCTTCCCAGACAAGCATGTACAGCTTAAATTTACATTTACATTAAAAGCATTTACATATCAATGAGTCATGAAATTCACAGTGGTGGACACAAGACTGCTGTTTAATTATGTAGGCCTATGTAGGCCTATGTGGTGGAGAGAGGAGAGGAGAGATGTGGCGTGAAGTCAGTCCCTGTAGCTCAGACTTCCTGAAAACAACCTCCTGGTAAAAACCTACAGCAGACCAAAATGTCACATTAAGAGTCTGGTGGAGGGCCAATTGGATCTCCCCCAAACAGCATGGGAGATAGATAGGCAGTCAGTCTGTAAGGTTTTGGGTCTGGGGGGGTCAATGCATCGTAGGAACCCAACTGGCTGTTAACTGGTCAAAAACTAGGGCCTATGATATGATATGCACCCACCATAAATCAATTGTTTTTGTAATTCTGTAATTATTTGTAAGTGATTAATTTGAATAAGAACATATTCTAATGCATTGTCAATTAATTCGTTGGAGGTGTATTTGTCCCAACACCAAATTGCTTTTTTAGTACCGGCTTAGAATAGAGCTCTTCAGCGTTGACGTCAACTTGTATGCGGCGTTTGGACTACCGGTTCCCTGGCGATTTTTTACATTGCAAAACGCCATAGAGATTCAGGTTTGGCAAAAATATAAGTTGCACGGCAACAACGAACATTAGCGTGTCCCCGCATCCCTTTCTCATTAGTGGAACGGATCGTATCATCATGTTGGTGTATTCACATGTTAAATCATGACGATTATAATTCAATATTGCTAACCCCTTTCTGATCATTAAAACTTCCGAACTACATACTTTCCTTTGGTTGCCATGGGTACAACCTTCCGCACGTACATGCCGTTAGATACTGGCGCCGTTTCTGTAGTCGCCAAAAGCTTCCGGGTTTAGCATATGGACGCAACATCGTATTTATGTCGAAGTTTGACACAAAATGATCAACCATGTCATACCTACAGCCTATTTTTAACACCCTCGACAGTTTGCGGGGGTTCGCTAAGCGCGTGCTTGCACTCGGAGCTTATTTGAAATTTACCCCTATTCATTCCCAATGGAGGCCGGAAGCCGATAGGAACCAGGACGTCCTTAAATGCTAACATGAAAGACTACAATCTACTACATGCTTCCGCTTCCGCTGAAGAACTCTATTGGCCTGTAGGACTAGTGTCTGCGGGTGTTCATTGTTGTCGTTACAATGACTTTTATTTTGAAACAAGTTTAAGTGGCGGCTACATTGAAAATTCTTGCTAGTGTCGCTGACTTCACGCAACTCTGTCGCCACTGTTATGTTGATGTGAACGAAACAAATGAAAACATTGGACATTGGTATCGTTTTTTGCGCCTAACGCAGAGTTAGACTCAATCGAGTTATTAGGTCATTCTGCACATATCTATAATTTTACTATATGTGAACGGAATTACGAAAAATGAGTAACATTTACATCCAGGAGCCACCAACAAATGGCAAGGTAGAGTAGCCTACTCGTGTTTTGCACGTTTTACCTGAAAACATTCATGCATTGACTGTTGGTTGCATGTTTTCTGTCCTGTTTGGCATTCCGGGTGATGCACACATGTCTAGTTTCAACTGTTTGTGATCTCATGTGAAGGTACTGATCAAGACATCTGCTGGTGACATCGATGTGGAGTTGTGGTCCAAAGAAGCGCCCAAAGCATGTCGCAACTTCGTTCAACTTTGTATGGAAGGTACGCTGGTGATTTTCACATTGTGTATTGATTAGAGATCCATCATATTGTATTCATTCAGCTTGGATAACAGCTTACTGAATCACCTGGGAATCATCAGGGAACTGAAATCCACATGTGTTGAATTCCTCTTGGTGTGTGTGTGTGTGTGTGTGTGTGTGTGTGTGTGTGTGTGTGTGTGTGTGTTGTCAGGTTACTATGATGGCACCATATTCCACCGGGTTGTCCCTGAGTTTATTGTCCAGGGAGGGGACCCCACAGGCACAGGATCTGGGGGAGAGTCCATATATGGCAGACCATTTAAAGTAAGTATCGCATGAATCGACTCCAATTGCATGTCTAACTTAAACTTAGATTAAACTAAAAATCTTCATAAGGCCTACTAGTAATAGTCCATAAACAGTTTTGATTTCGAGACTAATAAAGGTAAGGTTTCCCTTGAAAACAAAACAGTTTGTCGTAACTTGATTGTTTGAGTTAGTATTCAAACATATACAAGGGCTATTTTAAACAGAAAGGATATCATGTGCATGAATGGGGCAGCAAGAGACAAATGCTGCCCAAATGCCTCACAAACCGCTGTTTGTAGTGTCTATTCCTGTCTAGTAGCTATAACTAATGCATTCACCTGTTGTGTATTGAAGTGTCTCAGTTTATTGCAGTCTAGCAGCTAGTGCATTCACCTGCGTGTACTGTATAACTCAAATGGAATGAACTCTGATTCAGCAGTGCACATGTCAAGGGCATAGGCATCCAATGCCTAATGGTTAGTTAGTTATTCTTGGTTGCATGTCTGAATCTCATGCCATCCATGGCTGAAGCGGCTGTGAGAAGGGTACCTAGCCCCACACTGCTCCAGGGGCTGTAACCAATACCCTGTATCTAAATAACTGTAAGTGGCTTTGGATGCCGATGCCGGCTACAATTAGAGTAATAACTTCATAACTTCATGTTATTTCTCTCTCTCTCTCTCTCTCTCTCTCTCTCTCTCTCTCTCTCTCTCTCTCTCTCTCTCTCTCTCTAGGATGAGTTTCACTCCAGGCTGCGCTTCAACCGGAGGGGTCTGGTTGCCATGGCCAACGCGGGTCGGCATGACAACGGCAGCCAGTTCTTCTTCACGCTGGGCAGAGCAGACGAGCTCAACAACAAGCACACCATATTTGGAAAGGTACAGGGTTCAACAACAAGCACACCATATTTGGAAAGGTACAGGTTTCATTCCATTGTCCTGCTCCCATCCTTGACCTGTGCTTGTGGTCTCGCACTTCTCTGATGCCCCGCCTACATGGAGAAAACACTAACGTTTCACAATAAACAATGTGAATTGGGCTTTTGCGAGATACTGAATTAAACTTCTGTCGTCAATGACATCTAGCAACGTCATTACGGGAGTTAGGAGGACAATGGGAAAAAAACACTGTGTCCTCATGAACTAACTAGACTGCCTGTGCAGTCGCCTTCGACTGCTTAAGGTATATCCCCGAAACGCGACGCTTCCAGTCCCCCATCATTCCTACCACTCCCGTCCACCATTTCGTAAACGTATATGATACATACAGACGTGACATGACGTGCATAGGCTTAAAACCAAACGACTATTGTGAAAATGAAGCAAAAAATGGGGCAAATGGTAATACTGTTTTAATGGTTCAGTGGATATACCACATTAGGTACAGTGTAATAACCAGTGTAACAATATTTAATACAATGTAATTTTTTACTTAGTCCTACATCATGTGTTTGTGCGTAAGTGGTATTACATGGTATTGCATATTGTTACACTGATATTACACTATATTACATGGTATTGCATACTGTTACACTCGTTATTACACTGTACCTGATATTGCATATTGTTACACTGGTATTACACTAGTATTACATGGGTTGTTACATTGGTTATTACACTGTACCTAATATGGTAGATTCACTGAAATGGTGAACCATTAAAATAAGGTGTTACCGGGCAAATCAATCCACCCAGTCAGAAGTTATGGGCCAAATGAAAATTCCGCCATTTTGAAAGTGTTGTCTTCCCAACTCGAATCAGTTTATGAACCTACCCTAGAGCATTCACACACCAAATCTGGGACAAATCCATCCACCCGGTCATTAGTTATGGGCCAAAGAATAATTCGGCCATCTTGAATTCAGCCATCTTGAAAGTGTTGACCTCCAAACTCGAATCAGTTCATGAACCTACCCTAGAGCATTCACACACCAAATCTGGGACAAATCCATCCACCCGGTCAGAAGTTATGGACCAAACAAAAATTCGGCCATCTTGAATTCAGCCATCTTGAAAGTGTTGACCTCCCAACTCGAAGCAGTTCATGAACCTACCCTAGAGCATTCACACACCAAATCTGGGACAAATCCATCCACCCGGTCAGAAGTTATGGACCAAACAAAAATTCGGCCATCTTGAATTCAGCCATCTTGAAAGTGTTGACCTCCAAACTCGAATCAGTTCATGAACCTGCCCTAGAGCATTCACCCAAAAAATCTGGGACAAATCCAAACATCCGTTCAAAAGTTATCGCGTTAACACGAAAGACCTTACGCGGCGGCGGCGGACGCGGACGCCGACGCCGACGCTCCGCGTTTCGGGGATATAATAATATACCCCTTCCTAGTACACACTCAATGTTGCTGTTTAATGGTTGGATAAATGAATGACACACATTCTTAGAACCCAAACTGAACCGCTGAACAGGGTCAGATGAACAAAACGTGAAGCTTGTGGACAGTGTGCAGATTTTTTTGAACACTTGAATGATAACGTTACCATGCGTATATTTAACAGAGGTGTGCAAAAGCTCTCTTTTAAACTTTAAGTATGGAAAAATATCATAACATACTGTATTACAATAATGTGATATACATGTTATCACATCACCTGTTTATTGTCATGTGATGTTATCATATAATATGTGGTGACAGCATCATTGAAACCCAAGTGACAGCAAAGTGTGAAATAAGCCAACATCACACAGCCTTGTGTTCTCTCTAACGCTATGTTTACATGGTGACGATCACAGAAGTGTTAAAAGTGGCATATGGTTTTCAATTTCCGATGCATTTCATACCAGGACGATTGTGAGTGAAATCGACAAAATATTTTTTCGGAAATGTCTTTCGTTTACACGGCAACTGCACCGTCGATCGGGAAAATCTGATGAAGTGTTGTGTAAACTTTAATGAAACATAAAGGTGTATGGGAAGTAAATATTATGTTTCATTTTTTTTGCCTTTTAGATAGAGACTCAACCCAGGTCGTCTTCAAAACTCCCCACTCTGGAAAGAGTCTTAATATTTTTGCGTTATCAGACCCCAATTGCGCGGTTGCCGTGACATTTGCGATAAAATATCTTGTCGTTTTCACTTGCAATCGTACTCATATAATCGGCCTCTAAACATCTGGTGTGTGTGTGTGTGTGTGTGTGTGTGTGTGTGTGTGTGTGTGTGTGTGTGTGTGTGTGTGTGTGTGTGTGTGTGTGTGTGTGTGTGTGTGTGTGTGTGCGTGCGTGCGTGCGTGCGTGCGTGCGTGTGCTGTGATGCAGATTGCTGGCGACACCATCTACAACATGCTGCGGCTGGCGGAGGTGGAGTGTGATGCAGACGAGAGGCCTCTGAACCCCCACAAGGTCCGCGCCACAGAGGTAAGATCTGAACCCCCACAAGGTCCGCGCTACAGAGGTAAGATCTGAACCCCCACAAGGTCCGCGCCACAGAGGTAAGATCTGAACCCCCACAAGGTCCGCGCCACAGAGGTAAGATCTGAACCCCCTCAAGGTCCGCGCCCCAGAGGTAAGATGGCTCCCCTCACGTGGGACACGATTAGGGAAATCTGACACATTATATAGAGGTATATTGCTTTGAATAATGTAAAGATGGCGACATTGAAGGTGGGGTTTTTTTTTAGCTCACCTGTTGGAAGTGGTGATGATGAACTGCTCAGGATTAATTGATTTGTTATTTTAATGCAAGTTTAATTTTGTATGTCAGTCCATTTTGTATGTCAACAGGTCTATTTTTCTGGTAAAAAATAAATTTAAAAAATTTACCAATCCACAGGTGCTACACTCCCCTTTCGATGACATCATTCCACGAGAGGTTAAGAAGAATCGAAAGGACAAGAAGGAGGAAGGAAAGAAGTCACAGTCCAAAGCTACCAAGTAGGAGCTGCTTACGCACTTCATGTTTTATGTACTCCTCTCATCAGAACTGTTACAGAAATGTGCACCAAATGTCATAGCACCATTGCTATTTGTGTTATTACTTTTTTTATTTTTGGCATTACCGTTCATTTAGACAAAGTTTTTGGTGGGAGCCCGCACACCTCGAATGTTTCTTTTTTAGCAGGTGCAGCTTTTCAACGTACTCCAGTCTTCATTTAACTCAAGGAAGAGCGCGACACTGCTTCTTCACAATTCACCACTTTTTTCTTTTTCTTTTTGTGCTGACGTTTCGGCACTAGGCCTTCATCAGGCATCATGATGAAGGCCTAGTGCCGAAACGTCAGCACAAAAATAAAAATAAAAAAGTGGTGAATTGTGAAGAAGCAGTGTCGCGCTCTTCCTTGAGTTAAATGATTACCGTTCATTTACACATGTATTATTGCAATGCAGTTGATCCAGTTTACTGTATGTCTCCTTGTCATGTTTTATGCACTCATCTCATCTGAACTGTTACAGAAATCTGCATCACATTTCGTACCACTACTGCTAATTCTGTCATTGCTTTTTCTGTTATTTAGTTGTGGCATTACTGTTTATACACGTGTTATTGCAATGCAGTTGATCCAGTTTACTGTGTGTCTCGTCTCCTCTCAGGAACTTCAGCTTGCTGTCTTTTGGAGAGGAGGCTGAGGAGGAGGAGGAAATAGTCAAGCAAGCAAGTCAGGTAATGTGTCTGTGCGTGTGTGTGTGTGTGTGCCTGTGTGTGCGTGCCTGTGCGTGCCTGTGCGTGCCTGTGTGTGCATGTGCCTGTTTGTACATGTGCCTGTGTGTGTGTGTGTGTGTGTGTGTGTATGCACGTGTGTGCGCGGGCATGTGTGTGTGTGTGTGTAACAGTAAATAAATGAGATCTATTCTCTGTTTAGTTTAGTTTTATACTAAGTGGTGTGTATTTCTCTCCTCCCGGCAGACGATGAAGGGGAAGAGCAAGAGCAGCCATGACCTGCTGAAGGACGACCCCCTACTCAGCACCGTGCCAGTTGTTGACAAGTGAGTTCAGCCTAGGGCTGGGCGATATGGAAAAAAAACAATATCATGATATGGATTACTTTATATCACGATAACGATATATATCACGATATAGCACAATTACATACGTTTTCAGTTATTCTCTTTATTTGCTCTTTATTTTTTCATGTCGCAAAACAACCTTTCTTTAAAATGGATCTTTTTATTTTTATTTGTACAGTTACATTAACTTATAGTGGGTGTTGTGACAACATGAAATGTAATTAATTCAATTTTATAAAATTGATAAAATTACTATCATGATATAAATGATATAGGAGAAAGGTCACGATATACACTTTTATATCACGATAACGATATATATCGTCATATCTCCCAGCCCTAGTTCAGCCATGCCCAGTTCACCTCACATAGAACTAGTATGGCCATGCCCAGTTCACCTAACATAGAACCAGTTCAGCCATGTTCAATTCACCTCACATAGAACCAGTTCAACCATGTTCATTTCAGCTCACATAGAACTAGGATGGCCATGCCCAGTTCACCTCACATAGAACCAGTATGGCCATGATCAGTTCACCTCACGCCATCTAAAGCAAATTTGTTGATCTTGGTCTCAAGAGAGATGAACAGACCAAGGATATGGATCACTGGAACCATGTCGTGTGGTCTGATGGCCTTTTTTGTTTAAACTCATTGTAATAATAGAAAAATCCAAATTCAACTCATTGGACATCATCTCCATCAGTGTATTTGTTTCCAGAATAACAGAAACGGTAAAGAATGGTCATTCTCACTGAGAAATCAAGATAAATGTCTAATTTTAGGAGGGGGGCTAATAATATTGTCCTCAACTGTATCCAGTTCAAATCACATAGAAGCATTAGTCCAGTTCACCTCAGATATTAGGCTACCAGTTGGGTCATGTCCAGTTTTTACATTTTACTGTTTGGCGTTCCCCACAGAATACTTGTAAGTCCCGGCGTGTTGGGGAATATACATACTTTATCTGACTCGTGTCGCTATATTTGACCTGCGTGTTATGAACTGCAATTTGTTCAGTTTTACTTCTAGAATGTTTGCTGTTTTTGCTGTTAACTATGTTCCTTCTTTGTTCTGCCTGTTCAGAAAAAAGGACAAAGATGAGGAAGGAGAGTCTGAGGTGAGTGCATGTGTTGCAAATAAGACTACAAACATCTTTTTGTGACTTGCATTGACTGATATAATCAAGACTGAATGCATAGTGTCCTACCCTCATATGTAAACCTTTGCTAGTCTGTTCCTCCCTTAATATTGGTGTCAGATTCACACATGCAGTTCTGGGGTGCTACCTTGCTACTAAACAGGCACAGCAAGTATGATTGAAATCTGTGTCGGTCGGGTCCCAAAGTGTCTGATTTCACGTGAAATGACCCAGTAAACACAATGGGGTCCTTCCCATTATCTTAACTCCCATCCTCCCTTGCCGTTGTGGCCTCGTGATGACGTCGTAAGATGTGACTGATGACAGAAGTTTAATTAAATATCTTGCAAAAGCGCAATTCAAAGGACATTTACTCATTTGCAATCAGGATATTGAATGGGGAAAAGTCCCCCAAAAGCCATTGTGGCTAAGCTGACACTGGGGAACCTTAATTGTTTTCTCCACAGAGGTGAGGCGTCAGCAAAACGCGAGGCCACAAGCTCCGGTCGAGAATGGGAGTTAGGATGATGCAGTATTGTTCTTTGTAAAACGGTGAAAGATAACTATTCAGTACAAAATCAATAATTAAACTTAAAATGAAGTAAAGCGCCAGCCTCTCTACTCTCTTCTATATACTATATACTCTCTATATATTCTTTATTATGTTGACTGTGATGTGTGTTTGTCTTGTGTGTCCTTGTACGTCCTTATACCACCACCAAAGCAAATTTTCCATTTTATTTCTAAGTCTAAGTCTACGTCTAAGTCTAAGTTCTCCTCACCTCAGGACTCGGATCTGGAGGAGGCGGGGGAGGGGGAGGCAGGCGGCCGAGGGGACAGTGCGGAGACGGCGGCCATGAGGGAGAGGATCGCCAACAAGCTGAAGAAGGACAAGAAGGAGGAGCCGTCGCACGGGGCCCAGGAGGACACGGAGAAGAAGGCCAGCCGCAGGTAGGAAGCTCCTCTCATCCGCACTTTTGCAGTGTGTAGTGCAGGGGTCCCCAACCTTTCTGGGGCAGAGGGCTACTAAGGGTTAGCCTGGCGACGCCATCCATGTACTCCACCCAAAGAATTTGGCTCCGCACATCGTCTGGCAAAAGCCTCAAGCTCGGTTCTCTCAGTGTTTAGCCAATTAGCGAACAGTTGAGAGTGGTGACGTAGAACTCACCCGCGAGCTCCATTACTGATTGGTTAAGGTAACTATATTCACACTTTCGTTTTGTTATTTGTATGCTTTTGCGACGCTATAACGTAACAGGCATGCTAATAAGGCACAATATGGGTTTTAATTTGAGTTTGGAACTTCAATTAATTTAAATGATAGAGTAAGATCAGACCATCTCCCATCGTCCACGGAGACGGATTCCTCAGGGCTTTTGCCAGACTGATTGACGGAGTCAACAGTCGGATATTCGCCCAGACTAACTAAGGGCTACCCGAGGGCTACTTTTGTTCAAAATCCTCTACTGATGTCTTGACATCATTCCCAAATCACACTAGAATTAATGATAATTTGCTCTTAAATTATCGAGGAAATTTAAGGAAATATTCTTTATAGGCATTAACTGTGACTAAAATCTTGTAGTTGTGACTGTTTATGAATGTCCTTGGTGGGCCCCTGGAGAAGCTCCTGGAGGGCTGCCTGGCGCCCGTGGGCACCACGTTGGTGACGCCTGGTGTAGTGACTACACAGCAGTGTTTCAGTTGGTCGATCAGAAGCCGTTTTCCTTGTGCTAATTCCGTTCCATTATTGAACTCTCAAAACGAGTTGAATGTCTCCAGTAACATTCCTCTACTACTGTATCTATCACACCAGAATCAATACCAACTCGTGGCATGACATGAAAATACAATTTGTTGACACATTTATCCAAAGCAACTCCCCAAAGAGAATATAAACAGCACCATACATATGCCTGGGTACATAGAATCGTTCATAACACGTTGGATACCTTTTAGATGAGGAGGGCCTTTAGAGGAGTGGAGCTAAGGCCCATCAATTAATTAGTAATTGGCAATTAATGTACATAAATCAATATGCTTCTTAGATGATACACTAAAACCCTTATGTATGCTACTACTAAAATGTCATCGACCTAAGACCGATTCAGGTTTGCAAGATTCAGTATGCCATCACTTACGCAACTTAGCCAGCAGGGGTCAGTCTCGCACTTCCTGGTGAAGTGACTGGGGAAAAACAGACCAGGCAGGCAGCAGTAGAGAAGAAGGAACCTCCTCACCCCCTCACCTCCTCACCCCCTCACCCCCTCCCCATCACACAGCTCTGTAATTGGCACTTAGCAGATGAAGGTCAATGGCCGTGCAGAGAGGCCCGGGAACCGGGAACCGGGAACCGGGAACCTGGAACCTGGCCAGACACAGTCTCCTCTTGCTGTCTCTGACTACGTCTGTCTGTCTGTCTGTCTGTCTGTCTGTCTCTCTCTCTCTCTCTCTGTCTCTCTCTCTCTCTGTCTGTCTCTCTCTCTCTCTCTCTCTCTCTCTCTCTCTGTCTCTCTCTGTCTGTCTGTCTGTCTGTCTCTCTCTCTCCATCTCTCTCTCTCTCTCTGTCTCCCTCTCTCTCTGTCTGTCCCCCTCTCCCTCTCCGCCTGTGTCCTCTAAGTTCACTTTATTATTCTCCTGATGCTATTTTGGTGTGTCTACTTCATTAGCGTTGCCCGTGTGTATTCACTGGCGTCCGCTACAAGCGGTGCAGGAGCCCATTCAATCAGCCTTGTTCAATCAGTGTGTCTGCCTCTCTCGAGCTCTCTCCCCCTGCCTTGCCCTTTCTATAAGTTGACTTTATTGCCACAATAACCCTTAGTCTTAACTTAATTCATGATGTGAGCTGAGGGCGTTTGTTTTTAAGGGTAGCTGCCATGCTCTGCACTGAGGGGCAGACTCTGGTCTTCACCGGACAGTGACATCACTGAAGGGGAACTGTTTGTCTGTGCTGCAGGGGTGGCGGTGGCTGAAAAGCACTTAAGTGTATCCTCCTATCCTCCTTAAAGTGATACTGTCCCATTTTTGGAAATAAACTTATGTTACACCTGCCCTTGAGTTAAATGATAGGCTCCAGCTGGCGGCTAACTGGTCTCATAGGACTCAATGTCAACTGCTAGCTTGGAGGTAAAATGTGCACTGCCATATCCAGAGAACGATTGAAAGTACAGGATAATGGTAAAACTCTGTTATTTAACTCGAGGGGAGGTGTAAAATAAGCTTATTTCCAAAATTGGGGCAGTATCACTAAGTGTATCCTCCTGAGCAATTATTTTAAGAACTGAGGCCAATTGAGAAGTGCTGAGGCGTGCCCACTGCACTCTGCCCTGCTGCCCTGCTGCCTGATGCTGAGCTGTGCTCAATGCCCGCCGCTGAGGTGTGCCCACACCAGAGAGAGTAGAGAGAGAGAGGTTCCATTGGCCCATTGTTTCCGGGTTCTACTATTGCAAGGGGGGGGGGGGGATCCCCCTTTAGGCAGACCTAGTCCGACCTAAGGACTGTTCTATGCAATGCTAGGAGTATTATGACACGCCCCTTTAGGCAGACGGAACCTGGTCATGTTAAGTGCCCATAGCAACCTATTACAATGGCATATCTCACTTAAAGAATCTCTGCCCACACTGCCCACAGTGTACTGTCCGCTCACTGCTGAGGCGTGCCCACTACCAACTGCCTGCTGCTGAGGTGCGCCCACTCCACTGTCCACTACCGAGGAGAAGCCACTGCCTTCTGCCTGCTGCTGAGGTGCGCCCACTCCACTGTCCACTACCGAGGAGGGGCCACTGCCTTCTGCATGATTCTGAGACATGCCCACAGTGCCCATAGTGCCCATAGTGTCTGCTGGTCCCCCCGCTGCCCGCTGTTGAGGCGTATCCATATTGCCCACTCCCCATGCCCACAGTCGACAGCTCTGCCGTGGGGGTGCTGTGGTAGTGGAGTGATCCCTCCAGAACTGTGTGCGCGTGTGTGTGCGCGTGTGTGTGTGCGTGTGTGTGTGCGTGTGTGTGTGTGTCTGTGTGTGTGCGCGTGTGTGTGTGCGTGTGTGTGTGCGTGTGTGTGTGTGTCTGTGTGTGTGTGTGGATACGTGTATGTACATGCACCTCCCTGAACCTTGTAGTCAGCATGACTAGGTTTTGCAAGGTGATAGAAGAATGCTGGTACTCTAAAGACACGCTATGTTTGCATGCATGCTACACACACACACAGACACGCACACACACACACACACACTAGGGATGGCACAAACCGCACCGAAAACCGAAACCGTACAATTCACACTCAAACCGAACCGAACTGCGCAATCCATCGCAAACCGCAATTCATGTACTGCCCAGAAAAATATGTAAAACAGAGATTCTAGGAGTATCTTATCCAGTCTCTCTGATTAAAACATTAGCGTATAACACCAAATTAGAGGATGACACAATTAAAATCACACCATTTTCACATTATAAGCCTATACAAACCATATGTAGGATATTTAGTGATAAGTCCGATTCTATTAGCCAGTGCACCATTTATCATGAACTAAAAAAAAGAACCGTAGAGAACCGAAAAACCGTGACCTTGACACCGTGATATGAACCAAACCGTGAATTTTGTGAACCGTACCACCCCTAACACACACACACACACACACACACACACACACACACACACACACACACACACACACACACACACACACACACACACACACACACACACACACACACACACACACACACACGTGACTAATCCTGAGTGACAAAAGCTTTCTCACCAAATACCAACGTCTTGTGTTGTATGTTATTGTTGGATTCTGTTACCACCAAACATTTGATGTTGATCGATTTTAAATCATTACGTCACGTTTAAGCCAAATAAGGCACTGCAGTGAAGTCGCAAAGTTGTGCTTTAGGAGTTTGAGATGTCAGTGAAGTCAGTTGTGCTTTAGGAGTTCGAGATGTCAGTGAAGTCAGTTGTGCTTTTAGGAGTTGGAGATGTATGTTTTTTTTTCCCTAGTGCGGACGGGAATGGGAACGGGGGCAGCGTGTGCCCAGGGGTGTCGTTCAGGGGGGTAAAGTGTGACTGAGTCACCAGGGCCCTATGTACAGTATATAGGGGGCCCACACACAGTCCCAGTCCCAAGACATATGGCTGGTGGGGGGTCCCTTAGAACTGATTTGACTTGGGG